>NC_057804.1:318632579-318639786 GCF_018294505.1 Triticum aestivum | reverse complement strand
AACTAGCATCAATGAAAGATACTAAGTAGCTCTGGACAGCAAGATATAAGTGAAGATCACAACGACAGTAAAGATAATGATGAAAAACAACTGCCAAACAGGATATACAACAACTCTCTCTCCAACTTTCCTCTTGAAAAGTTTGAGCCAATTTTCTGATAAACTCTTTCAAAGAATTCTACTAACTCAAGCTTTCCAATGCAAAAAGAATCACTCAATTCCGAGTTGATATGAGGAGTCAAAGAATTCTAAAACTGGCCTGAAAAATTGGAACAAGCTGTATTCACGAACTTCGGAGGGCAAAAAGACATATTTAGAAGCCGATTTTGAGGTGTCAAATATTGAACTAGCTTCTGCAACTATTTAGATGCGGCTCGTTGCTATCTTCAATTTGAGTACTCACGGAACCAAAATGGACTTCGTATGAGGAAGATACACCTGTTTTACTGAACAGTGCGCAAAACAGATTCCAATCCGAATTCAGGTACGAGATTGATTCTAGATAGATCCAATTTTTTTCTTCTCTTTTTTTTTCTCACGCTTTTTTTTTCTTCTCTCTCTTTTACTTTCCTTTTTTTCTCTTTTTTTTCTCTATCTTTTTTTCTCCCTCTTTCCAAGACAAACTAGATAAGATGCAGATTGGATCAGGCGAAGATGTGAATGACCTCAACTATGATTATGATAATGAACAGTGCATAGCACGTGGTGGAAATTAATAGATGGGATGGTGGACAGCGGAACGGATAATGATGCAGCGGCGGCGTGACTAATGTGAACAGAACTCGAAACTCTAAAGGAACTAGACACTAAGACCAGCAACTCGACACG
Source organism: Triticum aestivum (assembly GCF_018294505.1). Classification (NCBI taxonomy): domain Eukaryota; kingdom Viridiplantae; phylum Streptophyta; class Magnoliopsida; order Poales; family Poaceae; genus Triticum; species Triticum aestivum. The sequence continues at coordinate 318,638,958 of NC_057804.1, read as the reverse complement.
ACGATGCAACCGATAATTCAACTATGCAAGCAATGAAAAGAAAATTGCAAAGGCTCAGACTGGCTTGGACCAAGGATGAATAGATCTAACTCTTTTTTGTGGCTTTTTCTTGGACAATAGGTAAGAAAATAAATCTAATCTAGGAAAACTGGAAATTCTCACCGAGCAACCTGAAAACTGATACCACTTGATAGAGGCGGGGTGTCCCGATCTTTCGATGAGATGATACTACCGATTTGGTGGAGACGACTTTGACGATCCGACAACAAACGTGCACGACGTTGCGCCTTAGCAATCGCTAAACCAATCTCCTGAGGTTATTGACCACGCCGGAGCACGATCAACCTGACCACGAAGGTCTATTCCTGCAAGCAATCGAAGAACAAGCAAGAATATGATAAAAGCAATCTGAATATTGCGAATATATATGAAGTATTGATAAAGGTGGGGATCCGTAAGCGGTCTTGGTCTGGTCGTTGGACACAAACGAAGTACACGAAGTTGCAATGGCTAACTTTTAACTAAACGAATCCCAAGGAAAAGCTACTAGATGGATCTACTTATATAGGAGCAAGGGGTGGCGGCCAAAGAGGTGGGAGGATGTCCCAAGGCAGCCTAAAACTAAATTTAGGTCGTACAAGGCCAATGGGCCCAAGTGGAGGTGATGTAACACCTTTGAACTTGTAGTTTGACTCGGATTCTGCTGCAGCATCAGATTGTTTTGTTCAGAACTCAACGCTCCGGACGAATTTGAAGGTGATTCCAATTGGGTTGGAAAGTGCACGAAATCTAGTTTCCAACAAAAAAAGAATCACCCAATTCGGAGTCCGTATGAAAAACTTGTGTGCGTTTTGAGTCAGGTACGTCTGTGCAGTCCGAATCTGAATCCAGAACGTGAGAGACTTGGACTCTATCTTCTCTTGGGCCAAAAGTGACGTGAGAGAACTTTTTGGACAGCAAATAAACATCTCTTTCTTCCTTATCTTCATATGTGGATTGTACAAATGTCCCATACACCTGCAATTAGACAAAACACAAAAGTGTGTGAAGTATTTTTGTTCTGGATAACATAAATAGATTATTGAATAGTTTGCACTAGAAACCACCTGACAAATATGCATATATGCAATATTTTTGATCATATCCAAGGTAGTCATGTCCTCATCATATCATCTCATCGAAAGATCGGGACACCCTCGCCTCTATCAAGTGGTATCAGTTTTCAGGTTGCTCGGTGAGATTTTACAGTTGTTCATAGTTTAGATCGCATCTGTCATTCATACCTACAGTCCATGAAAAAGCCACAAAAAAGTTAGATCTGTTCATCCTTTATCCAAGCCAGTCTGAGCCTTTGCAATTTTCTATTCATTGCTTGCATAGTTGAATTATCGGTTGCATCGTCGTGTCAGTTGCTGGTCTTAGTGTCTAGTTCCTTTAGAGTTTCGAGTTCTGTTCACATTAGTCACGCCGCAGCTGCATCATTATCCCTTCCGCTGTCCACCATTCCATCCATTAATTTCCACCACGTGCTACGCACTGTTCATTGTCATAATCATAGTTGAGGTCATTCACATCTTCGCCTGATCCAATCTGCATCTTATCTAGTTTGTCTTGGAAAGAGGGAGAAAAAAAAGATAGAGGAAAAAAAAGAAAAAGAGAGAAGAAAAAGAAAAAAAAGCGTGAGAAAAAAAAAGAGAGAAGAAAAAAAATCGGATCTATCTAGAATCAATCTCGTACCTGAATTCGGATTGGAATCTGTTTTGCGCACTGTTCAGTAAAACAGGTGTATCTTTCTCATACGAAGTCCGTTTTGGCTCCGTGAGTACTCAAATTGAAGCTAGCGACGAGCCGTATCTAAATAGTTGCAGAAGCTTGTTCAATATTTGACACATCAAAATCGGCTTCTAAATAGGTCTTTTTGCCCTCTGAAGTTCGTGAACACAGTTTGTTCCAATTTTTTTAGGCCAGTTTTAGAATTCTTTGACTCCTCATATCAACTCGGAATTGAGTGATTCTTTTTGCATTGGAAAGCTTGAGTTAGTAGCATTCTTTGAAAGAATTTATCAGAAAATTGTCTCAAACTTTTCAAGAGGAAAGTTGGAGAGAGAGTTGTTGTATATCCTGCTTGGCAGTTGTTTTTCACCATTATCTTCACTGCCGTTGTGATCTTCACTTATATCTTGCTGTCAAGAGCTACTTAGTATCCTTCATTGATGCTAGTTGTGCTACGCCGTGACCTCATTAGTGTTCTAGGCTCGCGTCTCTAGTCCGGTCTAGCCTAGGACTAGCATAGTACCGTCGTTGAGCGTTTATTCAACATTGCATCTTTGAATTGATTATTGCTAATCTTTTGCTACCATATATAGCCAACCCAGCTCCACATATTTCTACACCGTGTATACGTACGCTCCCCTGGCAATCGCTTTACTCAATATTCGGAGTTACTTGACACCACTGGTTGCCGATCACCGCCTGCTGCATGGTAAGAACTTGTAAGACATTAATATTTGCTTTACTGTGAGCGTTTTACCACCACATCCTAGTTGTTATAGGAACATTATTTTTGGGTTTTGTTTCTTGTTTTACGAATCATGACAGGATCCAGAGTCACTTCATGGGCTTTGTCGATCACGGGAGACGTGCCACCACCTTTGCAAATACCACAACCGTCACGAGAGGTGCACAAACATCCAAATGCAGATGATCAGGTTAATGTATCTATACCACCATTTAATGGCCGTTTTAAACCTGCTTTATATATTGAATGGGAGTTCGACATAAAAAATATATTTGCTTCCCATAATTTCAATGAACATAAAAAGGTTAAGGTTGCGGTTGGTTCTTTCACTGGTTATGCTTTGGTTTGGTGGAGTGAATATTGTCGGTTACACCCTGATTATATACCTACTACTTGGGATGATTTGAAACTTGCCATGCGACATACTTTCGTCCCTGCTTATTATACTCGTGACATGATTAAGAAGTTGCAACACTTAAAACAAGGTAGTGAAACTGTAACAAAATATTATGATGATTTACAAACTACCTTGTTGCATTCCTCTTTAGAAGAAAGTGAAGATGATTTTATGGATAGATTTTGGGGAGGATTAAACCGTGATATTCAAGAGATACTAATTCATGAAGAGTGTTATCCTATGGACCATTTGTTTCATCTTGATTGCAAAGCTGAACAGGAAATAAAACGACGTGTTGGCCACGAGGAGAACAAGCGCACGGTGCACATTCCAAGAGTTGATATGATTGTTCCTTCAACTACTAGGCATACTATGACAACCACATCCGTTGTTGTCAGGACTACATCACCTCCACCATGTGACACATCGCCCCCGAGAGTGGCTACATCATCTGAGTTGATAATAAGAGGTAATGACAAAGGTACTGATCTTCCATCTCTACATGAGAATGATGAATGCCTTGTCAATTTGAATGCACCATCTGATGAGCTACCCACTACTTTGATCACACCACCTATTTTAGAGGACTACGTTGATAATTTGACTTTGCCATGTGATCAAACAACTGAAATACCAACAATTTTGAGTGCACCCATTGAATTAACTATTGATGCAAAAGAACCAATGTTTAATCATTTTGATATGACCTCTAATCTTGGTGATGATTCTGTGTTGAATGACTTATTGCATGTCTGCTTATTTAAGCATGTTGTAGCATGTAAATTTGATGCAAGTACGGTTTATTCACCAATGTTGGGATGGTTTAATGATGAACATTGTCAATCTTTTGAAATGAATAAGAGCTTCACTTATATGTGCAAACTGAGTTGCAATATTTTCATGCCTTCTACTTCTTGTGCTAATTTTTTGGCTTTAGATTTTATGAACTATGCAAGTTACTCATCTATTCAAGTGTCATATATGCAAAAATCAAGGGAAGTAAAAATGGATGACATATACATATACAACATGTACACCTTGTCTCTTTTGTTAGCCACATTTCAGATTAAGCAACGCCGAGGACGGCTTTATTTTCAAGAAGGGGAGGATGATGAGGACATGACTACCTTGGATATGACCAAAAATATTGCATATATGCATATTTGTCAGGTGATTTCTAGTGCAAACTATTCAATAATCTATTTATGTTATCGAGAACAAAAATACTTCACACACTTTTGTGTTTTGTCTAATTGCAGGTGTATGGGACATTTGTACAATCCACATATGATAGAGGCGGGGTGTCCCGATCTTTCGATGAGATGATAACTATCGATTTGGTGAAGATGACTTTGACAATCCGACTACAAACATGCACGACGTTGCGCCTTAGCAATTGCTAAACCAATCTCCAGAGGTTATTGACCACGCCGGTGCACGATCAACCTGACCACGAAGGTCTATTCCTGCAAGCAATCGAAGAACGAGCAAGAATATGATAAAGCAATCTGAATATTGCAAATATATATGAGGTATTGATAATGGTGGGGATCCGTAAGCGGTCTTGGTCTGGTCGTTGGACACAAACGAAGTACACGAAGTTGCAATGGCTAACTTTTAACTAAACAAATCCCAAGGAAAAGCTACTAGATGGATCTACTTATATAGGAGTAAGGGGTGGCGGCCAAGGAGGTGGGAGGACGTCCCAAGGCAGCCTAAAACTAAATCTAGGTCGTACAAGGCCAATGGGCCCAAGTGGAGGTGATGTAACACCTTTGGACTTGTAGTTTGACTCGGATTCTGCTGCAGCATCAGATTGTTTCGTCCACAACTCAACGCTCCGGACGAATTTGAAGGTGATTCCAATTGGGTTGGAAAGTGCACGAAATCTAGTTTCCAACAAAAAAAGAATCACCCAATTCGTAGTCCGTATGAAAAACTTGTGTGCGTTTTGAGTCAGGTATGTCTGTGCAGTCCGAATCTGAATTCAGAACGTGAGAGACTTGGACTCTATCTTCTCTTGGGCCAAAAGTGACGTGAGAGAACTTTTTGGACAGCAAATAAACATCTCTTTCTTCCTTATCTTCATATGTGGATTGTACAAATGTCCCATACACCTGCAATTAGACAAAACACAAAAGTGTGTGAAGTATTTTTGTTCTGGATAACATAAATAGATTATTGAATAGTTTGCACTAGAAATCACCTGACAAATATGCATATATGCAATATTTTTGGTCATATCCAAGGTAGTCATGTCCTCATCAGAAACTGTAACAAAATATTATGATGATTTACAAACTACCTTGTTGCATTCCTGTTTAGAAGAAAGTGAAGATGATTTTATGGATAGATTTTGGGGAGGATTAAACCGTGATATTCAAGAGATACTAATTCATGAAGAGTGTTATCCTATGGACCATTTGTTTCATCTTGCTTGCAAAGCTGAACAGGAAATAAAACGACGTGTTGGCCACGAGGAGAACAAGCGCACGGTGCACATTCCAAGAGTTGATATGATTGTTCCTTCAACTACTAGGCATACTATGACAACCACATCCGTTGTTGTCAGGACTACATCACCTCCACCATGTGACACATCGCCCCCGAGAGTGGCTACATCATCTGAGTTGATCATAAGAGGTAATGACAAAGGTACTGATCTTCCATCTCTACATGAGAATGATGAATGCCTTGTCAATTTGAATGCACCATCTGATGAGCTACCCACTACTTTGATCACACCACCTATTTTAGAGGACTACGTTGATAATTTGACTTTGCCATGTGATCAAACAACTGAAATACCAACAATTTGAGTGCACCCATTGAATTAACTATTGGTGCAAAAGAACCAATGTTTAATCATTTTGATATGACCTCTAATCTTGGTGATGATTCTGTGTTGAATGACTTATTGCATGTTTGCTTATTTAAGCATGTTGTAGCATGTAAATTTGATGCAAGTACGGTTTATTCACCAATGTTGGGATGGTTTAATGATGAACATTGTCAATCTTTTGAAATGAATAAGAGCTTCACTTATATGTGCAAAATGAGTTGCAATATTTTCATGCCTTCTACTTCTTGTGCTAATTTTTTGGCTTTAGATTTTATGAACTATGCAAGTTACTCATCTATTCAAGTGTCATATATGCAAAAATCAAGGGAAGTAAAAATGGATGACATATACATATACAACATGTACACCTTGTCTCTTTTGTTAGCCACATTTCAGATTAAGCAACGCCGAGGACGGCTTTATTTTCAAGAAGGGGAGGATGATGAGGACATGACTACCTTGGATATGACCAAAAATATTGCATATATGCATATTTGTCAGGTGATTTCTAGTGCAAACTATTCAATAATCTATTTATGTTATCGAGAACAAAAATACTTCACACACTTTTGTGTTTTGTCTAATTGCAGGTGTATGGGACATTTGTACAATCCACATATGA
>NC_057804.1:318584795-318632028 GCF_018294505.1 Triticum aestivum | reverse complement strand
CCCAAGGCAGCCTAAAACTAAATCTAGGTCGTACAAGGCCAATGGGCCCAAGTGGAGGTGATGTAACACCTTTGGACTTGTAGTTTGACTCGGATTCTGCTGCAGCATCAGATTGTTTCGTCCACAACTCAACGCTCCGGACTAATTTGAAGGTGATTCCAATTGGATTGGAAAGTGCACGAAATCTAGTTTCCAACAAAAAAAGAATCACCCAATTCAGAGTCCGTATGAAAAACTTGTGTGCGTTTTGAGTCAGGCATGTCTGTGCAGTCCGAATCTGAATCCAGAACGTGAGAGACTTGGACTCTATCTTCTCTTGGGCCAAAAGTGACGTGAGAGAACTTTTTGGACAGCAAATAAACATCTCTTTCTTCCTTATCTTCATATGTGGATTGTACAATTGTCCCATACACCTGCAATTAGATAAAACACAAAAGTGTGTGAAGTATTTTTGTTCTGGATAACATAAATAGATTATTGAATAGTTTGCACTAGAAATCACCTGACAAATATGCATATATGCAATATTTTTGGTCATATCCAAGGTAGTCATGTCCTCATCAACATATGAAGATAAGGAAGAAAGAGATGTTTATTTGCTGTCCAAAAAGTTCTCTCACGTCACTTTTGGCCCAAGAGAAGATAGAGTCCAAGTCACTTTTGGCACAGACACACCTGACTCAAAACGCACACAAGTTTTTCATACAGACTCCGAATTGGGTGATTCTTTTTTTGTTGGAAACTAGATTTCGTGCACTTTCCAACCCAATTGGAATCACCTTCAAATTCGTCCGGAGCGTTGAGTTGTGGACGAAACAATCTGATGCTGCAGCAGAATCCGAGTCAAACTACAAGTCCAAAGGTGTTACATCACCTCCACTTGGGCCCATTGGCCTTGTACGACCTAGATTTAGTTTTAGGCTGCCTTGGGACGTCCTCCCACCTCCTTGGCCGCCACCCCTTGCTCCTATATAAGTAGATCCATCTAGTAGCTTTTCCTTGGGATTTGTTTAGTTAAAAGTTAGCCATTGCAACTTCGTGTACTTCGTTTGTGTCCAACGACCAGACCAAGACCGCTTCCGGATCCCCACCATTATCAATACCTCATATATATTTGCAATATTCAGATTGCTTTATCATATTCTTGCTCGTTCTTCGATTGCTTGCAGGAATAGACCTTCGTGGTCAGGCTGACCGTGCTTCCGGCATCGTCAGTAACCTCAGGAGATTGGTTTAGCGATTGCTAAGGCGCAACGTCGTGCATGTTTGTAGTCGGATTGTCAAAGTCGTCTCCACCAAATCGATAGTTATCATCTCATCGAAAGATCGGGACCCTCGCCTCTAGGTGTAGACGACTTTGGTGAAAATATTGTGAGAGGTGGGAGGACGTCCCAAGGCAGCATAAAACTAAATCTAGGTCGTACAAGGCCAATGGGCCCAAGTGGAGGTGATGTAACACCTTTGGACTTGTAGTTTGACTTGGATTCTGCTGCAGCATCAGATTGTTTCGTCCACAACTCAACGCTCCGGACGAATTTGAAGGTGATTCCAATTGGGTTGGAGAGTGCACGAAATCTAGTTTCCAACAAAAAAAGAATCACCCAATTCGGAGTCCGTATGAAAAACTTGTGTGCGTTTTGAATCAGGTGTGTCTGTGCAGTCCGAATCTGAATCCAGAACGTGAGAGACTTGGACTCTATTTTCTCTTGGGCCAAAAGTGACGTGAGAGAACTTTTTGGACAGCAAATAAACATCTCTTTCTTCCTTATCTTCATATGTGGATTGTACAAATGTCCCATACACCTGCAATTAGACAAAACATAAAAGTGTGTGAAGTATTTTTGTTCTGGATAACATAAATAGATTATTGAATAGTTTGCACTAGAAATCACCTGACAAATATGCATATATGCAATATTTTTGGTCATATCCAAGGTAGTCATGTCCTCATCATCCTCCCCTTCTTGAAAATAAAGCCGTCCTCGGCGTTGCTTAATCTGAAATGTGGCTAACAAAAGAGACAAGGTGTACATGTTGTATATGTATATGTCATCCATTTTTACTTCCCTTGATTTTTGCATATATGACACATGAATAGATGAGTAACTTGCATAGTTCATAAAATCTAAAGCAAAAAAATTAGCACAAGAAGTAGAAGGCATGAAAATATTGCAACTCAGTTTGCACATATAAGTGAAGCTCTTATTCATTTCAAGAGATTGACAATGTTCATCATTAAACCATCCCAACATTGGTGAATAAACCTTACTTGCATCAAATTTACATGCTACAACATGCTTAAATAAGCAAACATGCAATAAGTCATTCAACACAGAATCATCACCAAGATTAGAGGTCATATCAAAATGATTAAACATTGGTTCTTTTGCATCAATAGTTAATTCAATGGGTGCACTCAAAATTGTTGGTATTTCAGTTGTTTGATCACATGGCAAAGTCAAATTATCAACGTAGTCCTCTAAAATAGGTGGTGTGATCAAAGTAGTGGGTAGCTCATCAGATGGTGCATTCAAATTGACAAGGCATTCATCATTCTCATGTAGAGATGGAAGATCAGTACCTTTGTCATTACCTCTTATGATCAACTCAGATGATGTAGCCACTCTCGGGGGCGATGTGTCACATGGTGGAGGTGATGTAGTCCTGACAACAACGGATGTGGTTGTCATAGTATGCCTAGTAGTTGAAGGAACAATCATATCAACTCTTGGAATGTGCACCGTGCGCTTGTTCTCCTCGTGGCCAACACGTCATTTTATTTCCTGTTCAGCTTTGCAAGCAAGATGAAACAAATGGTCCATAGGATAACACTCTTCATGAATTAGTATCTCTTGAATATCATGGTTTAATCCTCCCCAAAATCTATCCATAAAATCATCTTCACTTTCTTCTAAAGAGGAATGCAACAAGGTAGTTTGTAAATCATCATAATATTTCGTTACAGTTTCACTACCTTGTTTTAAGTGTTGCAACTTCTTAATCATGTCACGAGTATAATAAGCAGGGACGAAAGTATGTCGCATGGCAAGTTTCAAATCATCCCAAGTAGTAGGTATATAATCAAGGTGTAACCGACAATATTCACTCCACCAAACCAAAGCATAACCAGTGAAAGAACCAACCGCAACCTTAACCTTTTTATGTTCATCGAAATTATGGGAAGCAAATATATTTTTTATGTCGAACTCCCATTCAATATATAAAGCAGGTTTAAAACGGCCATTAAATGGTGGTATAGATACATTAACCTGATCATGTGCATTTGGATGTTTGTGCACCTCTCGTGACGGTTGTGGTATTTGCAAAGGTGGTGGCACGTCTCCCGCGATTGACAAAGCCCATGAATTGACTCTGGATCCTGTCATGATTAGTAGAACAAGAAACAAAACCCAAAAATAATGTTCCTATAACTACTAGGATGTGGTGGTAAAACGCTCACAGTAAAGCAAATATCAATGTCTTACAAGTTCTTACCATGCAGCAGGCGGTGATCGGCAACCAGCGGTGTCAAGTAACTCCGAATATTGAGTAAAGCTATTGCTAGGGGAGCGTACGTATACACGGTGTAGAAATATGTGGAGCTGGGTTGGCTATATATGGTAGCAAAAGATTAGCAATAATCAATTCAAAGATGCAATGTTGAATAAACGCTCAACGACGGTACTGTGCTGGTCCTAGGCTAGACCGGACTAGAGACGCGAGCCTAGAACACTAATGAGGTCACGTCGTAGCACAACTAGCATCAATGAAGGATACTAAGTAGCTCTGGACAGCAAGATATAAGTGAAGATCACAACGGCAGTAAAGATAATGAGGTGAAACGACAGCCAAGCAGGATATATCAACAACTTTGTCTCCAACTTTCCTCTGAAAAAGTTTGTCCCGATTTTTTTGTTTTTTTTTCTTCTCTTTTTTTTTCCTCACACTTTTTTTTTCTTTCTCTCCTTTTTTCTCTCTAATTTTTTTCTCTTTTTTTTCTCGTTTTTTTCTCTCTTTTTTTCTCCCTCTTTCCAAAACTGATGAGGACATCAATACAATTGTTACACCCACAGCCCCTGCTGCTATACATACTGGACCAATTACTAGAGCTCGTGCACGCCAACTAAATTACCAGGTACTTTCGTTTCTTGGTAATGATTCTAATATTCATGAGAATATGATGCTGCCTAAATTGGATACATTTGTTTTGCTTACAAATGAAGGGCCTAGCTTGGAGAAGGATGAACATTGGAGCAAGAACAAGCATGGAGATGATGGCATGCGCAAGGGGAACAAGAACAGAGTTACAAGTGATGATTTCAGGACTTTGAAGCCACCATAATGGGTGCATGAAGCCTTGGACGAAATATACAAGATGCCACTTCATAAATTTCGTCCCGAGGCTATTTTAGGTGCTGCGTCACCTTATTATTGGGCCAGGCCCATGTAATTTCGAAATACATAAGTATAGGCTATTTTTAGAGTCCGTATGTTTGGGGAAACAAGAGATAGGGTTGATTTCGGACCCCTCCACCAAGGGCCACGAAATTCCCCCCTCTTCCTCCATATATACAGCCCTTAGGGCATCGTTTAGACTTTGGGTTTTGTTTAGATTAAAAGTTCGCCATAGCTGCAACTTCGCGTACTTCGTTTGTGTTCAACGACCAGACAAAGGCGTCACAGAACCCCACCTTGATCAATAAAGCTTTCATCTTATATTCGCAATATCCAGATTGCAATCTCAGTTTCTTGCTTGTTCTTCGTTTGCTCGCAGGAAACAGACCCTCGTGGTCAGGTTGATCGTGCTCCGGCGTGGTCAATAACCTCTCGGAGTTGGTTTAGCGATTGCTAAGGCGCGACATCCTCGCACGTTCGTAGTCGGATCGTCAAAGTCGACTTCCACCAAAGCGAAATCCATCATCTCATCGAAAGACGGGACACCTCTGCCTCTATCATATAGCCAACCCAGCTCCACATATTTCTACACCGTGTATACGTACGCTCCCCTGGCAATCGCTTTACTCAATATTCGAAGTTACTTGACACCGCTGGTTGCCGATCACCGCCTGCTGCATGGTAAGAACTTGTAAGACATTGATATTTGCTTTACTGTGAGCGTTTTACCACCACATCCTAGTAGTTATACGAACATTATTTTTGGGTTTTGTTTCTTGTTCTACTAATCATGACAGGATCCAGAGTCAATTCATGGGCTTTGTCGATCGCGGGAGACGTGCCACCACCTTTGCAAATACCACAACCGTCACGAGAGGTGCACAAACATCCAAATGCACATGATCAGGTTAATGTATCTATACCACCATTTAATGGCCGTTTTAAACCTGCTTTATATATTGAATGGGAGTTCGACATAAAAAATATATTTGCTTCCCATAATTTCGATGAACATAAAAAGGTTAAGGTTGCGGTTGGTTCTTTCACTGGTTATGCTTTGGTTTGGTGGAGTGAATATTGTCGGTTACACCTTGATTATATACCTACTACTTGGGATGATTTGAAACTTGCCATGCGACATACTTTCGTCCCTGCTTATTATACTCGTGACATGATTAAGAAGTTGCAACACTTAAAACAAGGTAGTGAAACTGTAACGAAATATTATGATGATTTACAAACTACCTTGTTGCATTCCTCTTTAGAAGAAAGTGAAGATGATTTTATGGATAGATTTTGGGGAGGATTAAACCATGATATTCAAGAGATACTAATTCATGAAGAGTGTTATCCTATGGACCATTTGTTTCATCTTGCTTGCAAAGCTGAACAGGAAATAAAACGACGTGTTGGCCACGAGGAGAACAAGCGCACGGTGCACATTCCAAGAGTTGATATGATTGTTCCTTCAACTACTAGGCATACTATGACAACCACATCCGTTGTTGTCAGGACTACATCACCTCCACCATGTGACACATCGCCCCCGAGAGTGGCTACATCATCTGAGTTGATCATAAGAGGTAATGACAAAGGTACTGATCTTCCATCTCTACATGAGAATGATGAATGCCTTGTCAATTTGAATGCACCATCTGATGAGCTACCCACTACTTTGATCACACCACCTATTTTAGAGGACTACGTTGATAATTTGACTTTGCCATGTGATCAAACAACTGAAATACCAACAATGTTGAGTGCACCCATTGAATTAACTATTGATGCCAAAGAACCAATGTTTAATCATTTTGATATGACCTCTAATCTTGGTGATGATTCTGTGTTGAATGACTTATTGCATGTTTACTTATTTAAGCATGTTGTAGCATGTAAATTTGATGCAAGTAAGGTTTATTCACCAATGTTGGGATGGTTTAATGATGAACATTGTCAATCTTTTGAAATGAATAAGAGCTTCACTTATATGTGCAAACTGAGTTGCAATATTTTCATGCCTTCTACTTCTTGTGCTAATTTTTTGGCTTTAGATTTTATGAACTATGCAAGTTACTCATCTATTCATGTGTCATATATGCAAAAATCAAGGGAAGTAAAAATGGATGACATATACATATACAACATGTACACCTTGTCTCTTTTGTTAGCCACATTTCAGATTAAGCAACGCCGAGGACGGCTTTATTTTCAAGAAGGGGAGGATGATGAGGACATGACTACCTTGGATATGACCAAAAAGATTGCATATATGCATATTTGTCAGGTGATTTCTAGTGCAAACTATTCAATAATCTATTTGTGTTATCCAGAACAAAAATACTTCACACACTTTTGTGTTTTGTCTCATTGCAGGTGTATGGGACATTTGTACAATCCACATATGAAGATAAGGAAGAAAGAGATGTTTATTTGCTGTCCAAAAAGTTCTCTCACGTCACTTTTGTCCCAAGAGAAGATAGAGTCCAAGTCTCTCACGTTCTGGATTCAGATTCGGACTGCACAGACATACCTGACTCAAAATGCACACAAGTTTTTCATACGGACTCTGAATTGGGTGATTCTTTTTTTGTTGGAAACTAGATTTCGTGCACTTTCCAACCCAATTGGAATCACCTTCAAATTCGTCCGGAGCGTTGAGTTGTGGACGAAACAATCTGATGCTGCAGCAGAATCCGAGTCAAACTACAAGTCCAAAGGTGTTACATCACCTCCACTTGGGCCCATTGGCCTTGTACGACCTAGATTTAGTTTTAGGCTGCCTTGGGACGTCCTCCCACCTCCTTGGCCGCCACCCCTTGCTCCTATATAAGTAGATCCATCTAGTAGCTTTTCCTTGGGATTTGTTTAGTTAAAAGTTAGCCATTGCAACTTCGTGTACTTCGTTTGTGTCCAACGACCAGACCAAGACCGCTTCCGGATCCCCACCATTATCAATACCTCATATATATTTGCAATATTCAGATTGCTTTATCATATTCTTGCTCATTCTTCGATTGCTTGTAGGAATAGACCTTCGTGGTCAGGCTGACCGTGCTTCCGGCATTGTCAGTAACCTCAGGAGATTGGTTTAGCGATTGCTAAGGCGCAACGTCGTGCACGTTTGTAGTCGGATCGTCAAAGTCGTCTCCACCAAATCGATAGTTATCATCTCATCGAAAGATCGGGACACCCTCGCCTCTATCATATCGTCATCCTATTCCTAGGCTAGATGATATGCTTGATGAATTGAGTGGCTCTACAATATTCTCCAAAGTAGATTTGCATAGTGGATACCATCAAATTCGTATGAAATTGGGGGATGAATGGAAAACAACATTTAAAACTAAGTGTGGATTATATGAGTGGTTAGTCATGCCTTTTGGGTTAACTAATGCGCCCAGTACTTTCATGAGACTAATGAACAAAGTTTTACGTGCTTTCATTGGATGATTTGTAGTAGTCTATTTTGATGATATACTGATTTATAGCAGATCTTTGGAAGAACATTTGGAACATTTACGTGCTATTTTTATTGCTCTACGTGATGCACGTTTGTTTGGTAACCTTGGGAAGTGCACCTTTTGCACCGACCGAGTATCTTTTCTTGGCTATGTTGTTACTCCACAGGGAATTGAAGTTGATAAAGCCAAGATTGAAGCTACTGAGAGTTGGCCGCAGCCCAAAACGGTCACACAAGTGAGGAGTTTTCTTGGCCTCGCTGGATTCTATAGGCGTTTTGTGAGAGATTTCAGCACCATTGTTGCACCTCTCAATGAGCTTACAAAGAAAGATGTGCCTTTTCTTTGGGGTACCGCACAGGAAGAAGCCTTCACGGTATTGAAAGATAAGTTGACACATGCTCCTTTACTCCAACTTCCTGATTTTAATAAGACTTTTGAGCTTGAATGTGATGCTAGTGGAATTGGATTAGGAGGTGTGTTATTACAAGATGGCAAACCTGTTGCATACTTTTCTGAAAAATTGAGTGGGCCTAGTCTGAATTATTCTACTTATGATAAAGAATTATATGCTCTTGTTCGGACTTTAGAAACATGGCAACATTATTTATGGCCCAAAGAATTTGTTATACATTCTGATCATGAATCTTTGAAACATATTAAAAGTCAAGCTAAACTGAATCGTAGACATGCTAAATGGGTTGAACTCATTGAGACTTTCCCTTATGTCATTAAACACAAGAAGGGAAAAGAAAATGTTATTGCTGATGCATTGTCTCGCCGCTATACTATGCTTTCACAACTTGACTTCAAAATTGATAGAGGCAAAGGTGTCCCGTCTTTCGATGAGATGGTGGATTTCGCTTTGGTGGAAGTCGACTTTGACGATCCGACTACGAACGTGCGAGGACGTCGCGCCTTAGCAATCGCTAAACCAACTCCGAGAGGTTATTGACCACGCCGGAGCACGATCAACCTGACCACGAGGGTCTGTTTCCTGCGAGCAAACGAAGAACAAGCAAGAAACTAAGATTGCAATCTGGATATTGCGAATATAAGATGAAAGCTTTATTGATCAAGGTGGGGTTCTGTGACGCCTTTGTCTGGTCGTTGAACACAAACGAAGTACGCGAAGTTGCAGCTATGGCGAACTTTTAATCTAAACAAAACCCAAAGTCTAAACGATGCCCTAAGGGCTGTATATATGGAGGAAGAGGGGGAGAATTTCGTGGCCCTTGGTGGAGGGGTCCGAAATCAACCCTATCTCTTGTTTCCCCACACATACGGACTCTAAAAATAGCCTATACTTATGTATTTCAAAATTACATGGGCCTGGCCCAATAATAAGGTGACGCAGCACCTAAAATAGCCTCGGGACGAAATTTATGAAGTGGCGTCTTGTATATTTCGTCCAAGGCTTCATGCACCCATTATGGTGGCTTCAAAGTCCTGAAATCATCACTTGTAACTCCGTTCTTGTTTCCCTTGCGCATGCCATCATCTCCATGCTTGTTCTTGCTCCAATGTTCATCCTTCTCCAAGCTAGGCCCTTCATTTGTAAGCAAAACAAATGTATCCAATTTAGGCAGCATCATATTCTCATGAACATTAGAATCATTACCAAGAAACGAAAGTACCTGGTAATTTAGTTGGCGTGCACGAGCTCTAGTAATTGGTCCAGTATGTATAGCAGCAGGGGCTGTGGGTGTAACAATTGTATTGATGTCCTCATCATCTCTCACAAAACGCCTATAGAATCCAGCGAGGCCAAGAAAACTCCTCACTTGTGTGACCCTTTTGGGTTGCGGCCAACTCTGAATAGCTTCAATCTTGGCTTTATCAACTTCAATTCCCTGTGGAGTAACAACATAGCCAAGAAAAGATACTCGGTCGGTGCAAAAGGTGCACTTCCCAAGGTTACCAAACAAACGTGCATCACGTAGAGCAATAAAAACAGCACGTAAATGTTCCAAATGTTCCTCCAAAGATCTGCTATAAATCAATATGTCATCAAAGTAAACTACCACAAATCGTCCAATGAAAGCACGTAAAACTTCGTTCATTAATCTCATGAAAGTACTAGGTGCATTAGTTAACCCAAAAGGCATGACTAACCACTCATATAATCCAAACTTAGTTTTAAATGCTGTTTTCCATTCATCTCCCAATTTCATACGAATTTGATGGTAGCCACTACGCAAATCAACTTTGGAGAATATTGTAGAGCCACTCAATTCATCAAGCATATCATCTAGCCTAGGAATAGGATGACGATAACGAATAGTAATATTATTAATGCCTCTACAATCAACACACATACGTGATGTACCATCCTTTTTCGGCACTAGAATAATAGGAACAGCACAAGGACTAAGGGATTCGCGTATATAACCTTTGTCGAGAAGCTCTTGTACTTGACGCATAATCTCCTTCGTCTCCTCTGGATTGGTACGGTATGGTGCACGGTTTGGGAGTGAAGCACCGGGAATTAAGTCGATCTGATGCTCAATCCCTCGAATAGGCGGTAATCCCGGTGGCACGTCTTGTGGAAAAACGTCAGCGAACTCCTGCAAAATGTTAGTGACAGCAGGAGGCAAAGAGGAAGGCACGTCCTCGAATGAAAATAATGCCTCTTTGCACACAAAAGCATAGCAAACAGATTTGCTGAAATCTAGCTCATCAATATCAGATTTGGTGGCAAATAAACATGCACTTTTCAATTTAATTTCAGAAGCAACACTAGATGGTTTATTATTAGGCTTCATTTGTTGCTCAAATTCTTTTGCCACAATCTGATTTTCACTCTTATTCTTCTCCTGTTGTGCTTTATTAGCTCTATTAATATCATCTTTCAAAATGGAATCAGGGGTCATAGGAAGCAAAGTAATATTTTTATCCTTATGAACAAGAGTATAGTGATTGTTTCTACCATGGTGTACATAATTTTTATCAAATTGCCATGGTCTACCAAGTAATAAGGAACATGCTTGCATAGGTACCACATCACAATCAACATAATCAGCATATGTAGAGATACTAAAATGCACACGAACAGTACGTGTTACCTTAACCTTGCCGCTGTTGTTGAACCATTGGATGTAGTAAGGATGTGGATGTGGTCTTGTGGTGAGAGAAAGCTTCTCCACCATCTCCATGCTAGCCAAGTTGTTGCAGCTCCCTCCGTCTATGATGACGCGCACAGAACGTTCCTTCACAACTCCCTTGGTATGGAACAAATTGTGCCTCTGATTTTGCTCAGCTTGTGTGATCTGCACACTCAAAACACGTTGAGCAACTAAACATTCATACCTGTCAGCGTCTTCAGGAGCCATGTATTGCGTCTCATGATCAGAATCATCTCCACCATGTTCTTCACGTGTAATAAGAGCCAAAGTCTGATGAGGACATCAATACAATTGTTACACCCACAGCCCCTGCTGCTATACATACTGGACCAATTACTAGAGCTCGTGCACGCCAACTAAATTACCAGGTACTTTCGTTTCTTGGTAATGATTCTAATATTCATGAGAATATGATGCTGCCTAAATTGGATACATTTGTTTTGCTTACAAATGAAGGGCCTAGCTTGGAGAAGGATGAACATTGGAGCAAGAACAAGCATGGAGATGATGGCATGCGCAAGGGGAACAAGAACGGAGTTACAAGTGATGATTTCAGGACTTTGAAGCCACCATAATGGGTGCATGAAGCCTTGGACGAAATATACAAGATGCCACTTCATAAATTTCGTCCCGAGGCTATTTTAGGTGCTGCGTCACCTTATTATTGGGCCAGGCCCATGTAATTTCGAAATACATAAGTATAGGCTATTTTTAGAGTCTGTATGTGTGGGGAAACAAGAGATAGGGTTGATTTCGGATCCCTCCACCAAGGGCCACGAAATTCCCCCCCCTCTTCCTCCATATATACAGCCCTTAGGGCATCGTTTAGACTTTGGGTTTTGTTTAGATTAAAAGTTCGCCATAGCTGCAACTTCGCGTACTTCGTTTGTGTTCAACGACCAGACAAAGGCGTCACAGAACCCCACCTTGATCAATAAAGCTTTCATCTTATATTCGCAATATCCAGATTGCAATCTTAGTTTCTTGCTTGTTCTTCGTTTGCTCGCAGGAAACAGACCCTCGTGGTCAGGTTGATCGTGCTCCGGCGTGGTCAATAACCTCTCGGAGTTGGTTTAGCGATTGCTAAGGCGCGACGTCCTCGCACGTTCGTAGTCGGATCGTCAAAGTCGACTTCCACCAAAGCGATATCCATCATCTCATCGAAAGATCGGGACCCTCGCCTCTATCAAAAACTAAGTTTGGATTATATGAGTGGTTAGTCATGCCTTTTGGGTTAACTAATGCACCTAGTACTTTCATGAGATTAATGAACGAAGTTTTACGTGCTTTCATTGGACGATTTGTGGTAGTTTACTTTGATGACATATTGATTTATAGCAGATCTTTGGAAGAACATTTGGAACATTTACGTGCTGTTTTTATTGCTCTACGTGATGCACGTTTGTTTGGTAACCTTGGGAAGTGCACCTTTTGCACCGACCGAGTATCTTTTCTTGGCTATGTTGTTACTCCACAGGGAATTGAAGTTGATAAAGCCAAGATTGAAGCTATTGAGAGTTGGCCGCAGCCCAAAACGGTCACACAAGTGAGGAGTTTTCTTGGCCTCGCTGGATTCTATAGGCGTTTTGTGAGAGATTTCAGCACCATTGCTGCACCTCTCAATGAGCTTACAAAGAAAGATGTGCCTTTTCTTTGTGGTACCGCACAGGAAGAAGCCTTCACGGTATTGAAAGATAAGTTGACACATGCTCCTTTACTCCAACTTCCTGATTTTAATAAGACTTTTGAGCTTGAATGTGATGCTAGTGGAATTGGATTAGGAGGTGTGTTATTACAAGATGGCAAACCTGTTGCATACTTTTCTGAAAAATTGAGTGGGCCTAGTCTGAATTATTCTACTTATGATAAAGAATTATATGCTCTTGTTCGGACTTTAGAAACATGGCAACATTATTTATGGCCCAAAGAATTTGTTATACATTCTGATCATGAATCTTTGAAACATATTAAAAGTCAAGCTAAACTGAACCGTAGACATGCTAAATGGGTTGAATTCATTGAGACTTTCCCTTATGTCATTAAACACAAGAAGGGAAAAGAAAATGTTATTGCTGATGCATTGTCTCGTCGCTATACTATGCTTTCACAACTTGACTTCAAAATATTTGGTTTGGAGACTATCAAAGATCAATATGTGCATGATGCTGATTTTAAAGATGTAATGCAGAATTGTAAAGAAGGAAGAATGTGGAACAAGTTTGTTGTTAACGATGGATTTGTGTTTCGTGCTAACAAGCTATGCATTCCAGCTAGCTCCGTTCGTCTTTTGTTGTTGCAGGAGGCGCATGGAGGAGGATTAATGGGACACTTTGGCGTGAAGAAGACGGAGGACGTACTTGCTACACATTTCTTTTGGCCAAAGATGAGACGGGATGTTGAGCGTTTTATTGCTCGCTGCACTACATGTCAAAAAGCTAAGTCACGACTCAATCCTCGAGCTTCCGTCGAGGACGACTTCATTTCAAGATTTGCAGATTTGAAGCCTTATTTGGGTGAGGAAGATGAGCTTCCGTCGAGGACGACTTCATTTCAAGAAGGGGAGGATGATGAGGACATCAATACCATTGTTACACCCACAGCCCCTGCTGCTATACATACTGGACCAATTACTAGAGCTCGCGCACGCCAACTAAATTACCAGGTACTTCCGTTTCTTGGTAATGATTCTAATGTTCATGAGAATATGATGCTGCCTAAATTGGATACATTTGTTTTGCTTACAAATGAAGGGCCTAGCTTGGAGAAGGATGAACATTGGAGCAAGAACAAGCATGGAGATTATGGCATGCGCAAGGGGAACAAGAACAGAGTTACAAGTGATGATTTTAGGTCTTTGAAGCCACCATAACGAGTGCATGAAGCCTTGGACGAAATATACAAGATGTCACTTCATAAATTTCGTCCAGAGGCTATTATAGGTGATGCGTCACCTTTTTATTGGGCCAGGCCCATGTGATTTCGAAATACATAAGTATAGGCTATTTTTAGAGTCCGTATGTGTGGGGAAACAAGAGATAGGGTTGATTTCGGACCCCTCCACCAAGGGCCACGAAATTCCCCCTCTCTTCCTCCATATATACAGCCCTTAGGGCACCGTTTAGACTTTGGGTTTTGTTTAGATTAAAGTTCGCCATAGCTGCAACTTCGCGTACTTCGTTTGTGTTCAACGACCAGACAAAGGCGTCACAGAACCCCACCTTGATCAATAAAGCATTCATCTTATATTCGCAATATCCAGATTGCAATCTTAGTTTCTTGCTTGTTCTTTGTTTGCTCGCAGGAAACAGACCCTCGTGGTCAGGTTGATTGATGAGGACATCAATACAATTGTTACACCCACAGCCCCTGCTGCTATACATACTGGACCAATTACTAGAGCTCGTGCACGCCAACTAAATTACCAGGTACTTTCGTTTCTTGGTAATGATTCTAATATTCATGAGAATATGATGCTGCCTAAATTGGATACATTTGTTTTGCTTACAAATGAAGGACCTAGCTTGGAGAAGGATGAACATTGGAGCAAGAACAAGCATGGAGATGATGGCATGCGCAAGGGGAACAAGAACGGAGTTACAAGTGATGATTTCAGGACTTTGAAGCCACCATAATGGGTGCATGAAGCCTTGGACGAAATATACAAGATGCCACTTCATAAATTTCGTCCCGAGGCTATTTTAGGTGCTGCGTCACCTTATTATTGGGCCAGGCCCATGTAATTTCGAAATACATAAGTATAGGCTATTTTTAGAGTCCGTATGTGTGGGGAAACAAGAGATAGGGTTGATTTCGGACCCCTCCACCAAGGGCCACGAAATTGCCCCCTCTTCCTCCATATATACAGCCCTTAGGGCATCGTTTAGACTTTGGGTTTTGTTTAGATTAAAAGTTCACCATAGCTGCAACTTCGCGTACTTCGTTTGTGTTCAACGACCAGACAAAGGCGTCACAGAACCCCACCTTGATCAATAAAGCTTTCATCTTATATTCGCAATATCCAGATTGCAATCTTAGTTTCTTGCTTGTTCTTTGTTTGCTCGCAGGAAACAGACCCTCGTGGTCAGGTTGATCGTGCTCCGGCGTGGTCAATAACCTCTCGGAGTTGGTTTAGCGATTGCTAAGGCGCGACGTCCTCGCACGTTCGTAGTCGGATCGTCAAAGTCGACTTCCACCAAAGCGAAATCCACCATCTCATCGAAAGACGGGACACCTTTGCCTCTATCAAGTGGTATCAGATTTCCAGGTTGCTCGGTGAGATTTTACAGTTTTTCGTAGTTTAGATCGAGTCTGTTCTTCATACCTATAGTCCACGAAAAAGCCAAAAAAAAATTAGGGTTAGTTCATCCCATCCGAACCAATCTGAGCCTTGCATAATCTTTTCTGTATTTGCTTTGTTGAATTTGCGGTTGCATCGTCGTGTTCAGTTGCTGGTCTTAGCGTCTAGTCTTTTAGAGTTTCGAGTTCTGTTCACAAATTGTCACGCCGTCGCCGCACCATCATCATCGCCCCTGCCATCTACCACCACCGCTCCGAATCCGTATCCATATACCACCACCAATCCGTGTCCATATACCACCACCGATCCATATCCATATACTACCACCGCTGCCATATACCACCACCATATATCCACCACCAATCCGAGTTCCTTGCTTATTAGGTTTGTTTTCGGGATCAATCTAGATTCCGATTCGTGTTTCCTTGCCGGAGTAGGTTTCGGAAAAAAAAAGAGTCGGGTAGCCACGCTCCGTTTAGGCCCAAAATTTTTCGAAAACGCATTTTTCGAAAAAATTTCTGGCTATCCTATTTTTAGGTGTTTCTGAGTGTTTTGAGACAGGTGCCATTATAGGAAGTTTTTTTTGACCCGTTTCCAGTTTTTGGGTCCGGGCAGTCGAAAAAAAAAAATTGGTCGAAAAAATTTCGTGCCCATCCTGTCAGTTTGAGCTAGGAAGAGTTTTGAGACACTCGCCATTATAGTGATTTTTCGCAAAAAAAAAAGCAGCGCAAAAAAAAAGAGCGCAAAAAAAAAGAGCGAAAAAAAATATTCAGAGTGTGCTTTTCCCTTGTTTACGTGCCGCGCCGTGATTTTGTTAGTGTTCTAGGCTCGCGTCTCTAGCACAGTCTAGCCTAGGACCAGCACAGTACCGTCGTTGAGCGTTTATTCAACTTTGCATCTCTGAATTGATTATTGCTGACCCTTTTTGCTACCATATTATAAGCCTTCCCAGCTCCACATACATCTACGTCGTGTGTTTGACTCTCCCTGGTAATCGCTCTATCCAAGCTTTGAGAGTTTTTGACTACAACGGTTGCCGATCACCGCCTGCTGCTGGGTAAGAACTGGTAAGAATTTGAGATTTGCTTGACGGATTTGTGACACCCACCACCACCACTTGTTCGTAGTCTGTAGGATCATATTCTTGTGTGTTTCTCTTGCTGTTAACCATGCCAGGATCACAAGCCGACGAGATTGACTGGGAGAATTTATCGAACAAGGAGCTTCATGATAAGTTTCAGCAAATGATGACTGAACAGGTGCAAGATGTGCTGAACAATTTTGAAGAAGCCATGGAGAAGATCACTGGCTTTGAGAAGACGTTCGAAACAAAGCTCGATAACAAGTTTAATGAATTGCTCGCGCGTCTTCCACCACCACCACCCGCTGCAGCTAACGCACCTCTCCAACAACAACAACAACAACGACTACCTCCACGTCGCGAAGCAGACCTCCGCCGAGCAAGCCGTGTTCCTCTTGCGTTTGGCCAAACTGTTGGTGCTGCTGTTGATACTTCTGTGGCTCCTGCTGCTGATGCGGAGGAGGATGATTATGTGGGAGACTATGAGGATGAGGTTGATCAAAATCAACACTACGTGCAGCCACCTGTACCACCACCAGCAGGTCGACCTCAGGTATATCTTCGTAATGTTAGGCCTGCACCACCACCTCAGGTACGAGATGATGTCCATATTCCTAAACTGAAATTGAATATTCCACCATTTGAGGGTAGATATGTTCCTGATATATATCTTACTTGGGAGTTAGAAACTGAACAACGATTTACATGTTTACAATATCCTGAGGAGAGACGAGTTGCTGCTGCCGTTTGTGCTTTCACTAGTTTTGCATGTGTATGGTGGTCTGAACATTGTAGATTATATCCTATTCCAACTACTTGGGCTGCTTTGAAAACTGCTATGCGTACGCGTTGGGTTCCACCATATTATCAACGTGAATTGCTTCAAAAATTGCAGCGTTTAAGACAAGGGAAAAATTCTGTAGAAGAATATTATCAGGAATTACAAACTGGCATGATTAGATGTGGTATTGTTGAGGAGAATGAAGCTATGCTTGCACGTTTTCTGGGTGGATTAAATAGAGAGATTCAGACCATTCTAGACTATAAGGAGTATACTAATATCACTCGTTTATTCCATCTTGCTTGTAAAGCTGAACATGAAGTGCAGGATCGACAAGCATTGGGGCGAACTAACTTTTCTGCAGGCCGACCTTCATCATGGACACCACGTGCATCTTCTACTTCAACTGCACCAGCACCTCCATCAGGTGCCACCTCCAGCCGTGATACAAGAAAACAGGCACAACCACCATTATCTACCAAGAGCGCACCTGCGGGGCCTCCACAGTGTTCTTCTTCTTCCATATCATCAACAGGGCACACAAGTGATATTATTTGTCGTCGTTGTAAGGGAGGAGGTCATTATGCGAGAGAATGCAAATCTCCGCGTGTGATGATTGCTATCGCGGATGGTGGATATGAGTCCGCTAGTGACTATGATGAGGAGACATTGGCTCTTATTACACGTGAAGAACATGGTGGAGATGATTCTGATCATGAGACGCAATACATGGCTCCTGAAGACGCTGACAGGTATGAATGTTTAGTTGCTCAACGTGTTTTGAGTGTGCAGGTCACACAAGCTGAGCAAAATCAGAGGCACAATTTGTTCCATACCAAGGGAGTTGTGAAGGAACGTTCTGTGCGCGTCATAATAGACGGAGGGAGCTGCAACAACTTGGCTAGCATGGAGATGGTGGAGAAGCTTTCTCTCACCACAAGACCTGATGAGGACATCAATACAATTGTTACACCCACAGCCCCTGCTACTATACATACTGGACCAATTACTAGAGCTCGTGCACGCCAACTAAATTACCAGGTACTTTCGTTTCTTGGTAATGATTCTAATGTTCATGAGAATATGATGCTGCCTAAATTGGATACATTTGTTTTGTTTACAAATGAAGGGCCTAGCTTGGAGAAGGATGAACATTGGAGCAAGAACAAGCATGGAGATGATGGCATGCGCAAGGGGAACAAGAACGGAGTTACAAGTGATGATTTCAGGACTTTGAAGCCACCATAATGGGTGCATGAAGCCTTGGACGAAATATACAAGATGCCACTTCATAAATTTCGTCCCGAGGCTATTTTAGGTGCTGCGTCACCTTATTATTGGGCCAGGCCCATGTAATTTCGAAATACATAAGTATAGGCTATTTTTAGAGTCCGTATGTGTGGGGAAACAAGAGATAGGGTTGATTTCGGACTCCTCCACCAAGGGCCACGAAATTCCCCCCCTCTTCCTCCATATATACAGCCCTTAGGGCATCGTTTAGACTTTGGGATTTGTTTAGTTAAAAGTTAGCCATTGCAACTTCGTGTACTTCGTTTGTGTCCAACGACCAGACCAAGACCGCTTCCGGATCCCCACCATTATCAATACTTCATATATATTTGCAATATTCAGATTGCTTTATCATATTCTTGCTCGTTCTTCGATTGCTTGCAGGAATAGACCTTCGTGGTCAGGCTGACCGTGCTTCCAGCATCGTCAGTAACCTCAGGAGATCGGTTTAGCGATTGCTAAGGTGCAACGTCGTGCACATTTGTAGTCGGATCGTGAAAGTCGTCTCCATCAAATCGATAGTTATCATCTCATCGAAAGATCGGGACCCTCGTCTCTATCAAGTAGTACTTGACGCATAATCTCCTTCGTCTCCTCTGGATTGGTACGGTATGGTGCACGGTTTGGCAGTGAAGCACCGGGAATTAAGTCAATTTGATGCTCAATCCCTCGAATAGGCGGTAATCCCGGTGGCACGTCTTGTGGAAAGACGTCAGCGAACTCCTGCAAAATGTTAGTGACAGCAGGAGGCAAAGAGGAAGGCACGTCCTCGAATGAAAATAATGCCTCTTTGCACACAAAAGCATAGCAAACAGATTTGCTGAAATCTAGCTCATCAATATCAGATTTGGTGGCAAATAAACATGCACTTTTCAATTTAATTTCAGAAGCAACACTAGATGGTTTATTATTAGGCTTCATTTGTTGCTCAAATTCTTTTGCCACAATCTGATTTTCACTCTTATTCTTCTCCTGTTGTGCTTTATTAGCTCTATTAATATCATCTTTCAAAATGGAATCAGGGGTCATAGGAAGCAAAGTAATATTTTTATCCTTATGAACAAGAGTATAGTGATTGTTTCTACCATGATGTACAGAATTTTTATCAAATTGCCATGGTCTACCAAGTAATAAGGAACATGCTTGCATAGGTACCACATCACAATCAACATAATCAGCATATGTAGAGATACTAAAATGCACACGAACAGTACGTGTGACCTTAACCTTGCCGCTGTTGTTGAACCATTGGATGTAGTAAGGATGTGGATGTGGTCTTGTGGTGAGAGAAAGCTTCTCCACCATCTCCATGCTAGCCAAGTTGTTGCAGCTCCCTCCGTCTATGATGACGCGCACAGAACGTTCCTTCACAACTCCCTTGGTATGGAACAAATTGTGCCTCTGATTTTGCTCAGCTTGTGTGACCTGCACACTCAAAACACGTTGAGCAACTAAACATTCATACCTGTCAGCGTCTTCAGGAGCCATGTATTGCGTCTCATGATCAGAATCATCTCCACCATGTTCTTCACGTGTAATAAGAGCCAAAGTCTCCTCATCATAGTCACTAGCAGACTCATATCCACCATCCGCGGTAGCAATCATCACACGCGAAGATTTGCATTCTCTCGCATAATGACCTCCTCCCTTACAACGACGACAAATAATATCACTTGTGTGCCCCGTTGATGCCATGGAAGAAGAACGCTGTGCAGGCCCCGCAGGTGCGCTCTTGGCAGATAATGGTGGTTGTGCCTGTTTTCTTGTATCACGGCTGGAGGTGGCACCGGATGGAGGTGCTGGTGCAGTTGAAGTAGAAGATGCACGTGGTGTCCATGATGAAGGTCGGCCTGCAGAAAAGTTAGTTCGCCCCAATGCTTGTCGATCCTGCACTTCACGTTCAGCTTTACAAGCAAGATGGAATAAACGAGTGATATTAGTATACTCCTTATAGTCTAGAATGGTCTGAATCTCTCTATTTAATCCACCCAGAAAACGTGCAAGCATAGCTTCATTCTCCTCAACAATACCACATCTAATCATGCCAGTTTGTAATTCCTGATAATATTCTTCTACAGAATTTTTCCCTTGTCTTAAACGCTGCAATTTTTGAAGCAATTCACGTTGATAATATGGTGGAACCCAACGCGTACGCATAGCAGTTTTCAAAGCAGCCCAAGTAGTTGGAATAGGATATAATCTACAATGTTCAGACCACCATACACATGCAAAACTAGTGAAAGCACAAACAGCAGCAGCAACTCGTCTCTCCTCAGGATATTGTAAACATGTAAATCGTTG
This sequence comes from Triticum aestivum, assembly GCF_018294505.1. Lineage (NCBI taxonomy): Eukaryota > Viridiplantae > Streptophyta > Magnoliopsida > Poales > Poaceae > Triticum > Triticum aestivum. The sequence goes on along the minus strand of NC_057804.1, from coordinate 318,611,300 downwards.
TTCAGTTTCTAACTCCCAAGTAAGATATATATCAGGAACATATCTTGATGAGGACATCAATACAATTGTTACACCCATAGCCCCTGCTGCTATACATACTGGACCAATTACTAGAGCTCGTGCACGCCAACTAAATTACCAGGTACTTTCGTTTCTTGGTAATGATTCTAATGTTCATGAGAATATGATGCTGCCTAAATTGGATACATTTGTTTTGCTTACAAATGAAGGGCCTAGCTTGGAGAAGGATGAACATTGGAGCAAGAACAAGCATGGAGATGATGGCATGCGCAAGGGGAACAAGAACGGAGTTACAAGTGATGATTTCAGGACTTTGAAGCCACCATAATGGGTGCATGAAGCCTTGGACGAAATATACAAGATGCCACTTCATAAATTTCGTCCCGAGGCTATTTTAGGTGCTGCGTCACCTTATTATTGGGCCAGGCCCATGTAATTTCGAAATACATAAGTATAGGCTATTTTTAGAGTCCGTATGTGTGGGGAAACAAGAGATAGGGTTGATTTCGGACCCCTCCACCAAGGGCCACGAAATTCCCCCCTCTTCCTCCATATATACAGCCCTTAGGGCATCGTTTAGACTTTGGTTTTGTTTAGATTAAAAGTTCGCCATAGCTGCAACTTCGCGTACTTCGTTTGTGTTCAACGACCAGACAAAGGCGTCACAGAACCCCACCTTGATCAATAAAGCTTTCATCTTATATTCGCAATATCCAGATTGCAATCTTAGTTTCTTGCTTGTTCTTCGTTTGCTCGCAGGAAACAGACCCTCGTGGTCAGGTTGATCGTGCTCCGGCGTGGTCAATAACCTCTCAGAGTTGGTTTAGCGATTGCTAAGGCGCGACGTCCTCGCACGTTCGTAGTCGGATCGTCAAAGTCGACTTCCACCAAAGCGAAATCCACCATCTCATCGAAAGACGGGACACCTTTGCCTCTATCACAAGTGATATTATTTGTCGTCGTTGTAAGGGAGGAGGTCATTATGCGAGAGAATGCAAATCTCCGCGTGTGATGATTGCTACCGCGGATGGTGGATATGAGTCCGCTAGTGACTATGATGAGGAGACTTTGGCTCTTATTACACGTGAAGAACATGGTGGAGATGATTCTGATAATGAGACGCAATACATGGCTCCTGAAGACGCTGACAGGTATGAATGTTTAGTTGCTCAACGTGTTTTGAGTGTGCAGATCACACAAGCTGAGCAAAATCAGAGGCACAATTTGTTCCATACCAAGGGAGTTGTGAAGGAACGTTCTGTGCGCGTCATCATAGACGGAGGGAGCTGCAACAACTTGGCTAGCATGGAGATGGTCGAGAAGCTTTCTCTCACCACAAGACCACATCCACATCCTTACTACATCCAATGGTTCAACAACAGCGGCAAGGTTAAGGTAACACGTACTGTTCGTGTGCATTTTAGTATCTCTACATATGCTGATTATGTTGATTGTGATGTGGTACCTATGCAAGCATGTTCCTTATTACTTGGTAGACCATGGCAATTTGATAAAAATTCTGTACATCATGGTAGAAACAATCACTATACTCTTGTTCATAAGGATAAAAATATTACTTTGCTTCCTATGACCCCTGATTCCATTTTGAAAGATGATATTAATAGAGCTAATAAAGCACAACAGGAGAAGAATAAGAGTGAAAATCAGATTGTGGCAAAAGAATTTGAGCAACAAATGAAGCCTAATAATAAACCATCTAGTGTTGCTTCTGAAATTAAATTGAAAAGTGCATGTTTATTTGCCACCAAATCTGATATTGATGAGCTAGATTTCAGCAAATCTGTTTGCTATGCTTTTGTGTGCAAAGAGGCATTATTTTCATTCGAGGACGTGCCTTCCTCTTTGCCTCCTGCTGTCACTAACATTTTGCAGGAGTTCGCTGACGTTTTTCCACAAGACGTGCCACCGGGATTACCGCCTATTCGAGGGATTGAGCATCAGATCGACTTAATTCCCGGTGCTTCACTCCCAAACCGTGCACCATACCGTACCAATCCAGAGGAGACGAAGGAGATTATGCGTCAAGTACAAGAGCTTCTCGACAAAGGTTATATACGCGAATCCCTTAGTCCTTGTGCTGTTCCTATTATTCTAGTGCCGAAAAAGGATGGTACATCACGTATGTGTGTTGATTGTAGAGGCATTAATAATATTACTATTCGTTATCGTCATCCTATTCCTAGGCTAGATGATATGCTTGATGAATTGAGTGGCTCTACAATATTCTCCAAAGTTGATTTGCGTAGTGGCTACCATCAAATTCGTATGAAATTGGGAGATGAATGGAAAACAGCATTTAAAACTAAGTTTGGATTATATGAGTGGTTAGTCATGCCTTTTGGGTTAACTAATGCACCTAGTACTTTCATGAGATTAATGAACGAAGTTTTACGTGCTTTCATTGGACGATTTGTGGTAGTTTACTTTGATGACATATTGATTTATAGCAGATCTTTGGAAGAACATTTGGAACATTTACTGATGAGGACATCAATACAATTGTTACACCCACAGCCCCTGCTGCTATACATACTGGACCAATTACTAGAGCTCGTGCACGCCAACTAAATTACCAGGTACTTTCGTTTCTTGGTAATGATTCTAATGTTCATGAGAATATGATGCTGCCTAAATTGGATACATTTGTTTTGCTTACAAATGAAGGGCCTAGCTTGGAGAAGGATGAACATTGGAGCAAGAACAAGCATGGAGATGATGGCATGCGCAAGGGGAACAATAACGGAGTTACAAGTGATGATTTCAGGACTTTGAAGCCACCATAATGGGTGCATGAAGCTTTGGACGAAATATACAAGATGCCACTTCATAAATTTCGTCCCAAGGCTATTTTAGGTGCTGCGTCACCTTATTATTGGGCCAGGCCCATGTAATTTCGAAATACATAAGTATAGGCTATTTTTAGAGTCCGTATGTGTGGGGAAACAAGAGATAGGGTTGATTTCGGATCCCTCCACCAAGGGCCACGAAATTCCCCCCCCTCTTCCTCCATATATACAGCCCTTAGGGCATCGTTTAGACTTTGGGGTTTTGTTTAGATTAAAAGTTCGCCATAGCTGCAACTTCGCGTACTTCGTTTGTGTTCAACGACCAGACAAAGGCGTCACAGAACCCCACCTTGATCAATAAAGCTTTCATCTTATATTCGCAATATCCAGATTGCAATCTTAGTTTCTTGCTTGTTCTTCGTTTGCTCGCAGGAAACAGACCCTCGTGGTCAGGTTGATCGTGCTCCGGCGTGGTCAATAACCTCTCGGAGTTGGTTTAGCGATTGCTAAGGCGCGACGTCCTCGCACGTTCGTAGTCGGATCGTCAAAGTCGACTTCCACCAAAGCGATATCCATCATCTCATCGAAAGATCGGGACCCTCGCCTCTATTATTGATCGTGCTCCGGCGTGGTCAATAACCTCTCGGAGTTGGTTTAGCGATTGCTAAGGGGCGACGTCCTCGCACGTTCGTAGTCGGATCGTCAAAGTCGACTTCCACCAATGCGATATCCATCATCTCATCGAAAGACGGGACACCTTTGCCTCTATCAGTTTCACTTGTGGCGGACGAGGCCACAAGTCCTATGAATGCACAAACAAGCGCACCAGGATCCTCGACGACGATGTTACCTACGACTCAATGAGTGAAGCTGAAATGGAAGCTATTGTGCAAGTGGCCATGCATAGGTGAGTGAATGAAGATGACGATGACCAAGTCTTTTGTGATGAAGATACGAGCCCCGCTCTTGATGTCTCCAAGGTCTTGACTCTTCAACATCAACAAGAAGAAGACCAACAATGCCACATCTTCCACACAAAGGCCGGCATCAATGGAAGGTCCGTCAAGGTCATCATCGACAGAGGTAGTTGCCACAACTTGGCAAGTGACGAACTATGCTCCAAGCTTCAATTGGTCAAGAGGAAGCACCCGCACCCCTACAAGGTTCAATGGCTAAGTGACTCCGGCACTATACGAGTTGAGCATACGATCCAATTCACATTCAACATAGGTGCATATGAAGACACTTTGGAGTGTGATGTCGTCCCAATGACCGTCTGCCACCTCCTTCTTGGTCGACCATGGCAATTCGACCGTGGTGTCTTCCACAACGAGCGTACCAATCACTATAGCTTCAAGATGAAAGGGAAGGAATATGTGCTACGACCTATATCTCCTAGTCAAGTGATAGCCGACAAGCAAGCCACCAACCATAGAGAGAAGAGTGAAAAAGAGATCCACCAAAAAGTGAGTGAGAGCCACAAGCCAAACTTGAGCACCTCTTCGCCTAGAGAGAAAAACCTCATACTATTTGCCACAAAAAGTGAGATGAGGGAAGTGTGTGAGAACCATTGAGTGTGATGCACTTTGTCCTTGTGTGCAAGGATGGGGAACCTAACACTAACACCCCTAATGAGCTACCTTTAGTATTTCAATCTCTTTTACAGGAATTTCAAGATGTTTTCCCTGATGAGCTACCTCCGGGTCTACCTCCTCTACGAGGCATTGAGCATCGAATCGACCTCATCCCCGGAGAGCCACTTCCAAACAAAACTCCATACCATGTCAATCCCGAAGAAACAAAGGAGATTCAACGGCAAGTACAACAACTAATCGACAACGGTCATGTACATGAAAGCTTAAGCCCTTGTGCCATTCCCGTTATACTTGTGCGTAAGTCGGATGGAAGTTTCCGCTTGTGTTCCGATTGTAGACCTATAGATGCTATCACCGTTCGCTATAGGCATCCCATTCCTCGCTTAGATGATATGCTTGATGAACTTAGTGCAGCCAACTTTTTCTCGAAAATTAATCTTAAAAGTGGCTATTATCAAATCCGCATACAGGAGGGTGATGAATGGAAAACTGCTTTCAAAACCAAATTTGGCTTATATGAGTTGTTAGTCATGCCTATGGGTTTATCAGAGTCTCCCGGTACTTTCGTGTGTCTCATGCATCATGTGTTTCGCCCTTATATTGGAGTCTTTGTTGTGGTTTACTTCGATGATATTCTTGTGTTTAGCAAAACCATGAAAGAACATCTTAATCATGTTAGGGCTGTTTTGCAAACCCTTCACAAGGAAAGTCTTTATGCAAACATGAAAAAGTGCACATTTGGTGTTGACAAAGTGGTTTTCTTGGGTTTTGTTGTATCTTACAGGGGTGTCCATGTTGATGAATCTAAAATTGAAGCAATTAAAACTTGGCCCCAACCAACCAATTTGCAACAAGTGCGTAGCTTTCTTGGTCTTGCGGCTTTTTATCGTCGCTTTGTGAAAGACTTTAGCACAATAGCCGCTCCTTTGCATTCTTTGAGTAAGAAGAATGCTCCTTTTGTTTGGGGATCTTTACAATCCACCGCTTTTGATGAGCTCAAGTCTTTGCTTACTCATGCTCTGATTCTTGCTTTGCCCAACTTTGACAAAACTTTTGAGGTTCATTGTGATGCAAGTGGTACCGGAATTGGCGGAGTTTTGATGCAAGAAAAATGAGCCATTGCATATTTTAGTGAAAAACTCTCCGGTGCTCAACTTAACTATCCCATCTATGACAAAGAATTGTATGCTTTAGTGCGTGTGATACATGTTTGGGAACATTATCTTAGACCTCATGAGTTTGTCATCCATACCGATCATGAAACACTTAAGTGCTTAAAAGGTCAAACTAAGTTGAACAAGCATCATGCAAAATGGAGTGAATTTATTGAATCTTTCCCCTATGTGATCAAGTACATTAAGGGTAAGGAAAATGTAGTTGCAGACGCACTTTCACGCATGTGCACGCTTGTCACCAAACTTGAGTTGAATGTTATTGGCTTTGAGCACATAAAAGACTTGTATGCTAATGATCCATCTTTTGCAACTACTTATGCTAAATGTTTGACGCATACATCTTGGGAACAATATTACATCAAGGATGGTTATCTTATGAGAGCTAACAAACTATGCATTCCGGAGTCTTCTCTTCGTTTGCTCCTTTTGCAAGAGGCTCATGGAGGCGGACTCATGGGACATTTTGGACGCGACAAGACATTCGCCACGCTCTCCAAGAACTACTTTTGGCCCAAGATGTTTCGCGACATCTCACGCTTCACCACCCGGTGCTCGACATGTCGCAAAGCTAAGTCTAAAGCTCAATCCGATGGTATTTACATGCCTCTTCCTATTCCTTACCAACCTTGGGAAGACATTAGCATGGATTTTGTACTTGGTTTGCCTTGAACTCAAAATGGAAAGGATTCCGTATTTGTTGTTGTGGACCGATTTTCTAAGATGGCACATTTCATTCCTTGCAACAAGATATACGATGCTTCACACGTTGCAAATCTCTTTTGTAGGGAAATCTTGCGCCTCCATGGAGTACCAAAGATAATCGTCTCCGACCGCGATGTCAAGTTCTTGAGTTATGATGCGGAGCATCCCACGTTCATCCCCATGTACACTCCGACTACTCTCCAAACCCCAAGAGGACATATGATGAGACCTCGAAGATACACCATTGGACACAAGGTGAACTCGCTCCTCTATGAACCTTCATTTTCCACATGTGAAATGATGAGGACATCAATACCATTGTTACACCCACAGCCCCTACTATTACATATACTGGACCAATTACTAGAGCTCGCGCACGCCAATTAAATTATCAAGTACTTTCGTTTCTTGGTAATGATTCTAATGTTCATGAGAATATGATGCTACCTAAATTGGATACATTTGTTTTTCTTACTAATGAAGGGGCTAGCTTGGAGAAGGATGAACATTGGAGCGAGAACAGGCATGGAGATAATGGCATGCGCAAGGGGAACAAGAACGGAGTTACAAGTGATCATTTCAGGACTTGGAAGCCACCATAATGAGTGCATGAAGCCTTGGACGAAATATACAAGATGCCACTTCATAAATTTCGTCCAGAGGCTATTCTAGGTGCTGCATCACCTTATTATTGGGCCAGGCCCATGTAATTTCGAAATACATAAGCATAGACTATTTTTAAAGTCCGTATGTGTGGGGAAACAAGAGATAGGGTTAGTTTTGGACCCCTCCACCAAGGGCCACGAAATTCACCCCCTCTTCCTCCATATATACAGCCCTTAGGGCACCATTTAGACTTTGGGTTTTGTTTAGATTAAAGTTCGCCATAGCTGCAACTTCGCGTACTTCGTTTGTGTTCAACGACCAGACAAAGACGTCTCAGAACCCCACCTTGATCAATAAAGCTTTCATCTTATATTCGCAATATCCATATTGCAAACTTAGTTTCTTGATTGTTCTTCGTTTTCTCGCAGGAAACAGACCCTCGTGGTCAAGTTGATCGTGCTCCAGCGTGGTCAATAACCTCTCGGAGTTGGTTTAGCGATTGCTAAGGCGCGACGTCCTCGCACGTTCGTAGTCGGATCGTCAAAGTCGATTTCCACCAATGCGATATCCATCATCTCATCGAAAGACGGGACACCTTTGCCTCTATCAAGTGGTATCAGATTTCCAGGTTGCTCGGTGAGATTTTACAGTTTTTCATAGTTTAGATCGAGTCTGTTCTTCGTACCTACAGTCCATGAAAAAGCCAAAAAAAATTAGGGTTAGTTCATCATATCCGAACCAGTCTGAGCCATTGCATAATCTTTTCAGTATTTTGCTTTGTTGAATTTTCGGTTGCATCGCCGTGTCTAGTTGCTGGTCTTAGTGTCTAGTCTTTTAGAGTTTTGAGTTTTGTTCACGGGTCTTCACGTCGCCGCCGCACCATCATCATCCGCTGCCATATACCACCACCACACCAGATACGTCGTTCCTGCCATCTACCATCCCGCTTATCCGCCACCGCTCCGAGTCCATATACCAACACCGATCCGAGTCCATATACCACCATCGACCCACATCCATATACTACCACCACTCCGAATCCATCTCATATTAGGTTAACTTTCGAGATCCATCTCATATTAGGTTAACTTTCGAGATCCATCTATTTCTAGATTTGTGTTTTCCTTGTCTAAGTAGGCTGCGGATTCCAGCAATCTTTTGCCGTCCGTAGAAGAGGTTGGTTTCCAAAAAAAAAAAGAGTCCGGAAACCACCCTCCATTTAGGCCCAAAATTTTCCAAAAACGCACTGGACAAAAAAAAATTCTGGCTATCCTATTTTTAGGTGTTTCTAAGCGTATTGAGACAGTCGCCGTTATAGAAAGTTTTTTTGACCCGTTTCCAGTTTTTGGGTCCGGGCAGTCGAAAAAAAAATTGGTCAAAAAAATTTCGTGCCTATCATGTTATCTTGACTCGGGAAGAGTTTTGAGACATTCGCCATTATAGTGATTTTCGGCAAAAAAAAAGAGGAGCGCAAAAAAAAAGAGCGCAAAAAAATAAAAGAGTGAAACAAAAATTTCCAGAGTGTGCTTTTCCCTTGTTTAAGTGCAGCACCGTGATTTTATTAGTGTTCTAGGCTCGCGTCTCTAGCACGGTCTAGCCTAGGACCAGCACAGTACCGTCGTTGAGTGTTTATTCAACTTTGCATCTCTGAATTGATTATTGCTGATCCTTTTTGCTACAATATTATAAGCCTTCTCAGCTCCACATACATCTACGTCGTGTGTTTGACTCTCCCTGGTAATCGCTCTATCCAAGCTTTGAGAGTTTTGACTACAACGGTTGCCGATCAACGCCTGCTGCTGGGTAAGAACTGGTAAGAATTAGAGTTTTTCTTGACGGATTTGTGAAACCCACCACCACCACTTGTTAGTAGTCTGTAGGATCATATTCCTGTGTGTTTCTATTGCTGCTAACCATGCCAGGATCACAAGCCGGCGAGATTGACTGGGAGAACTTAACGAACAAGGAGCTTCATGATAAGTTTCAGCAAATGATGACTGAACAGGTGCAAGATGTGCTGAACAATTTTGAAGAGGCCATGGAGAAGATCACTGGCTTTGAGAATACGTTCGAAACAAAGCTCGATAACAGATTTAATGAACTGCTTGCGCGTCTTCCACCACCGGCTGCACCTGCCGCACCTCTGCAACAACAACAACAACAACAACAACGACTACCTCCACATCGTGAAACAACCCTCCGCCGAGCGAGCCGTGTTCCTCTTCAGCCTGGCCAAACTGTTGGTGCTGCTATTGATAATTCTGTGGCTCCTGCTGCTAATGGGGAGGAGGATGATTATACGGGAGATTACGAGGATGAGGTTGATCAAAATTAGAACTACGTGCAACCACCAGCACCACAACCACCAGGTCGTCCACATGCAAATAATGGCAATGTTAGGGCCCCCCCTCAGGTACGAGATCATGACCATCTCCCTAAACTGAAATTGATTATTCCACCATTTGAGGGTAGATATGTTCCTGATATATATCTTACTTGGGAGTTAGAAACAGAACAACGATTTACATGTTTACAATATCCTGAGGAGAGACATGTTCCTGCTGCTATTTGTGCTTTCACTAGCTTTGCATGTGTTTGGTGGTCTGAACATTATAGATTATATCCTGTTCTAGCTACTTGGGCTGCTTTGAAAACTGCTATGCGTACTTGTTGGGTTCCACCATATTATCAACGTGAATTGCTTCAAAAATTGCAGCGTTTGAGACAAGGAAATTTTTTTGTAGAAGAATATTATCAGGAATTACAAACTGGCATGATTAGATGTCGTATAGTTGACAAGAATGAACCTATTCTTGCACGTTTTATGGGTGGATTAAATAGAGAGATTCAGACCATTCTAGAGTATAAGGAGTATACTAATATCACTCGTTTATTCCATGCTTGTAAAGCTGAACGTGAAGTGCGGGATCGACAAGCATTGGCGCAAACTAACTTTTTTGCAGGTCGACCTTCATCATGGACACCGCGTGCAACTTCTACTTCCACTGCACCATAACCTCCATTAGGTGGCACCTCTAGCCGTGATACAAGAAAGTAGGCACAACCACCACTATCTGCCAAGAGCGCACCTGCCGGGCCTACACAGAGCTCTTCTTCTTCCATGGCATCAACTGGGCACACAAGTGATATTATTTGTCGTCGTTGTAAGGGAAGAGGTCATTATGCGAGAGAGTGCAAATCTCAGTGTGTGATGATTGCAACTGAGGATGGTGGGTATGAGTCCACTAGTGACTATGATGAGGAGACGTTGGCTCTTATTACATGTGAAGAACACGATGGAGATGATTCTGATCATGAGACGCAATACATGGCTCCTGAAGACGCTGACATGTATGAATGTTTAGTTGCTCAACGTGTTTTGAGTGTGCAGGTCACACAAGCTGAGCAAAATCAGAGGCATAATTTGTTCCATACAAAGGGAGTTGTGAAGGAACGTTCTGTGCGCGTCATCATCGATGGAGGGAGCTGCAACAACTTGGCTAGCATGGAGATGGTGGACAAGCTCTCTCTCACCACAAGACCACATCCACATCCTTACTACATCCAATGGTTCAACAACAGCGGCAAGGTTAAGGTAACACGTACTGTTCGTGTGCATTTTAGTATCTCTACATATGCTGATTATGTGATAGAGGCAAAGGTGTCCCGTCTTTCGATGAGATGATGGATATCGCTTTGGTGGCAGTCGACTTTGACGATCCGACTACGAACGTGCGAGGACGTCGCGCCTTAGCAATCGCTAAACCAACTCCGAGAGGTTATTGACCACGCCGGAGCACGATCAACCTGACCACGAGGGTCTGTTTCCTGCGAGCAAACGAAGAACAAGCAAGAAACTGAGATTGCAATCTGGATATTGCGAATATAAGATGAAAGCTTTATTGATCAAGGTGGGGTTCTGTGACGCCTTTGTCTGGTCGTTGAACACAAACGAAGTACGCGAAGTTGCAGCTATGGCGAACTTTTAATCTAAACAAAACCCAAAGTCTAAATGATGCCCTAAGGGCTGTATATATGGAGGAAGAGGGGGGAATTTCGTGGCCCTTGGTGGAGGGGTCCGAAATCAACCCTATCTCTTGTTTCGCCACACATACGGACTCTAAAAATAGCCTATACTTATGTATTTCGAAATTACATGGGCCTGGCCCAATAATAAGGTGACGCAGCACCTAAAATAGCCTCGGGACGAAATTTATGAAGTGGCATCTTGTATATTTCGTCCAAGGCTTCATGCACCCATTATGGTGGCTTCAAAGTCCTGAAATCATCACTTGTAACTCCGTTCTTGTTCCCCATGCGCATGCCATCATCTCCATGCTTGTTCTTGCACCAATGTTCATCCTTCTCCAAGCTGGGCCCTTCATTTGTAAGCAAAACAAATGTATCCAATTTAGGCAGCATCATATGCTCATGAACATTAGAATCATTACCAAGTAACGAAAGTACCTGGTAATTTAGTTGGCGTGCACGAGCTCTAGTAATTGGTCCAGTATGTATAGCAGCAGGGGCTGTGGGTGTAACAATTGTATTGATGTCCTCATCATGACTAACCACTCATATAATCCAAACTTAGTTTTAAATGCTATTTTCCATTCATCTCCCAATTTCATACGAATTTGATGGTATCCACTACGCAAATGAACTTTGGAGAATATTGTAGAGCCACTCAATTCATCAAGTATATCATCGAGCCTAGGAATAGGATGACGATAGCGAATAGTAATATTATTAATGCCTCTACAATCAACACACATACGTGATGTACCATCCTTTTTCGGCACTAGAATAATAGGAACAGCACAAGGACTAAGGGATTCGCGTATATAACCTTTGTCGAGAAGCTCTTGTACTTGACGCATAATCTCCTTCGTCTCCTCTGGATTGGTACGGTATGGTGCACGGTTTGGTAGTGAAGCACCGGGAATTAAGTCAATCTGATGCTCAATCCGTCGAATAGGCGGTAATCCCGGTGGCACGTCTTGTGGAAAGACGTCAGCGAACTCCTGCAAAATGTTAGTGACAGCAGGAGGCAAAGAGGAAGGCACGTCCTTGAATGAAAATAATGCCTCTTTGCACATAAAAGCATAGCAAACAGATTTGCTGAAATCTAGCTCATCAATATCAGATTTGGTGGCAAGTAAACATGCACTTTTCAATTTAATTTCAGAAGCAACACTAGATGGTTTATTATTAGGCTTCATTTGTTGCTCAAATTCTTTTGCCACCATCTGATTTTCACTCTTATTCTTCTCCTGTTTTTGATGAGGACATCAATACAATTGTTACACCCACAGCCCCTGCTGCTATACATACTGGACCAATTACTAGAGCTCGTGCACGCCAACTAAATTACCAGGTACTTTCGTTTCTTGGTAATGATTCTAATGTTCATGAGAATATGATGCTGCCTAAATTGGATACATTTGTTTTGCTTACAAATGAAGGGCCTAGCTTGGAGAAGGATGAACATTGGAGCAAGAACAAGCATGGAGATGATGGCATGCGCAAGGGGAACAAGAACGGAGTTACAAGTGATGATTTCAGGACTTTGAAGCCACCATAATGGGTGCATGAAGCCTTGGACGAAATATACAAGATGCCACTTCATAAATTTCGTCCCGAGGCTATTTTAGGTGCTGCGTCACCTTATTATTGGGCCAGGCCCATGTAATTTCGAAATACATAAGTATAGGCTATTTTTAGAGTCCGTATGTGTGGGGAAACAAGAGATAAGGGTTGATTTCGGACCCCTCCACCAAGGGCCACGAAATTCCCCCCCTCTTCCTCCATATATACAGCCCTTAGGGCATCGTTTAGACTTTGGGTTTTGTTTAGATTAAAAGTTCGCCATAGCTGCAACTTCGCGTACTTCGTTTGTGTTCAACGACCAGACAAAGGCGTCACAGAACCCCACCTTGATCAATAAAGCTTTCATCTTATATTCGCAATATCCAGATTGCAATCTTAGTTTCTTGCTTCTTCTTCGTTTGCTCGCAGGAAACAGACCCTCGTGGTCAGGTTGATCGTGCTCCGGCGTGGTCAATAACCTCTCGGAGTTGGTTTAGCGATTGCTAAGGCGCGACGTCCTCGCACGTTCGTAGTCGGATCGTCAAAGTCGACTTCCACCAAAGCGAAATCCACCATCTCATCGAAAGACGGGACACCTTTGCCTCTATCATAATATCACTCGTTTATTCCATCTTGCTTGTAAAGCTGAACGTGAAGTGCAGGATCGACAAGCATTGGGGCGAACTAACTTTTCTGCAGGCCGACCTTCATCATGGACACCACGTGCATCTTCTACTTCAACTGCACCAGCACCTCCATCCGGTGCCACCTCCAGCCGTGATACAAAAAAACAGGCACAACCACCATTATCTGCCAAGAGCGCACCTGCGGGGCCTGCACAGCGTTCTTCTTCTTCCATGGCATCAACAGGGCACACAAGTGATATTATTTGTCGTCGTTGTAAGGGAGGAGGTCATTATGCGAGGGAATGCAAATCTCCGCGTGTGATGATTGCTACCGCGGATGGTGGATATGAGTCCGCTAGTGACTATGATGAGGAGACATTGGCTCTTATTACACGTGAAGAACATGGTGGAGATGATTCTGATCATGAGACGCAATACATGGCTCCTGAAGACGCTGACAGGTATGAATGTTTAGTTGCTCAACATGTTTTGAGTGTGCAGGTCACACAAGCTGAGCAAAATCAGAGGCACAATTTGTTCCATACCAAGGGAGTTGTGAAGGAACGTTCTGTGCGCGTCATAATAGACGGAGGGAGCTGCAACAACTTGGCTAGCATGGAGATGGTGGAGAAGCTTTCTCTCACCACAAGACCACATCCACATCCTTACTACATCCAATGGTTCAACAACAGCGGCAAGGTTAAGGTAACACGTACTGTTCGTGTGCATTTTAGTATCTCTACATATGCTGATTATGTTGATTGTGATGTGGTACCTATGCAAGCATGTTCCTTATTACTGGGTAGACCATGGCAATTTGATAAAAATTCTGTACACCATGGTAGAAACAATCACTATACTCTTGTTCATAAGGATAAAAATATTACTTTGCTTCCTATGACTCCTGATTCCATTTTGAAAGATGATATTAATAGAGCTAATAAAGCACAATAGGAGAAGAATAAGAGTGAAAATCAGATTGTGGCAAAAGAATTTGAGCAACAAATGAAGCCTACTAATAAACCATCTAGTGTTGCTTCTGAAATTAAATTGAAAAGTGCATGTTTATTTGCCACCAAATCTGATATTGATGAGCTAGATTTCAGCAAATCTGTTTGCTATGCTTTTGTGTGCAAAGAGGCATTATTTTCATTCGAGGACGTGCCTTCCTCTTTGCCTCCTGCTGTCACTAACATTTTGCAGGAGTTCGCTGACGTTTTTCCACAAGACGTGCCACCGGGATTACCGCCTATTCGAGGGATTGAGCATCAGATTGACTTAATTCCCGGTGCTTCACTGCCAAACCGTGCACCATACCGTACCAATCCAGAGGAGACGAAGGAGATTATGCGTCAAGTACAAGAGCTTCTCGACAAAGGTTATATACGCGAATCCCTTAGTCCTTGTGATGTTCCTATTATTCTAGTGCCGAAAAAGGATGGTACATCACGTATGTGTGTTGATTGTAGAGGCATTAATAATATTACTATTCGTTATCGTCATCCTATTCCTAGGCTAGATGGTATGCTTGATGAATTGAGTGGCTCTACAATATTCTCCAAAGTTGATTTGCGTAGTGGCTACCATCAAATTCGTATGAAATTGGGAGATGAATGGAAAACAGCATTTAAAACTAAGTTTGGATTATATGAGTGGTTAGTCATGCCTTTTGGGTTAACTAATGCACCTAGTACTTTCATGAGATTAATGAACGAAGTTTTACGTGCTTTCATTGGACGATTTGTGGTAGTTTACTTTGATGACATATTGATTTATAGCAGATCTTTGGAGGAACATTTGGAACATTTACGTGCTGTTTTTATTGCTCTACGTGATGCACATTTGTTTGGTAACCTTGGGAAGTGCACCTTTTGCACCGACCGAGTATCTTTTCTTGGCTATGTTGTTACTCCACAGGGAATTGAAGTTGATAAAGCCAAGATTGAAGCTATTGAGAGTTGGCCGCAGCCCAAAACGGTCACACAAGTGAGGAGTTTTCTTGGCCTCGCTGGATTCTATAGGCGTTTTGTGAGAGATTTCAGCACCATTGCTGCACCTCTCAATGAGCTTACAAAGAAAGATGTGCCTTTTCTTTGGGGTACCGCACAGGAAGAAGCCTTCACGGTATTGAAAGATAAGTTGTGATGAGGACATGACTACCTTGGATATGACCAAAAATATTGCATATATGCATATTTGTCAGGTGATTTCTAGTGCAAACTATTCAATAATCTATTTATGTTATCCAGAACAAAAATACTTCACACACTTTTGTGTTTTGTCTAATTGCAGGTGTATGGGACATTTGTACAATCCACATATGAAGATAAGAAAGAAAGAGATGTTTATTTGCTGTCCAAAAAGTTCTCTCACGTCACTTTTGGCCCAAGAGAAGATAGAGTCCAAGTCTCTCACGTTCTGGATTCAGATTCGGACTGCACAGACATACCTGACTCAAAACGCACACAAGTTTTTCATACGGACTCCGAATTGGGTGATTCTTTTTTTGTTGGAAACTAGATTTCGTGCAGTTTCCAACCCAATTGGAATCACCTTCAAATTCGTCCGGAGCGTTGAGTTGTGGACGAAACAATCTGATGCTGCAGCAGAATCCGAGTCAAACTACAAGTCCAAAGGTGTTACATCACCTCCACTTGGGCCCATTGGCCTTGTACGACCTAGATTTAGTTTTAGGCTGCCTTGGGACGTCCTCCCACCTCCTTGGCCGCCACCCCTTGCTCCTATATAAGTAGATCCATCTAGTAGCTTTTCCTTGGGATTTGTTTAGTTAAAAGTTAGCCATTGCAACTTCGTGTACTTCGTTTGTGTCCAACGACCAGACCAAGACCGCTTCCGGATCCCCACCATTATCAATACTTCATATATATTTGCAATATTCAGATTGCTTTATCATATTCTTGCTCGTTCTTCGATTGCTTGCAGGAATAGACCTTCGTGGTCAGGCTGACCGTGCTTCCAGCATCGTGAGTAACCTCAGGAGATTGGTTTAGCGATTGCTAAGGCGCAACGTCGTGCACGTTTGTAGTCGGATCGTCAAAGTCGTCTCCACCAAATCGATAGTTATCATCTCATCGAAAGATCGGGACCCTCGCCTCTATCAAGCGGCGGCGTGACAACTTAGTGTTCTAGGCTCGCGTCTCTAGCACAGTCTAGCCTAGGACCAGCACAGTACCGTCGTTGAGCGTTTATTCAACTTTGCATCTCTGAATTGATTATTGCTGACCCTTTTTGCTACCATATTATAAGCCTTCCCAGCTCCACATACATCTACGTCGTGCGTTTGACTCTCCCTGGTAATCGCTCTATCCAAGCTTTGAGAGTTTTTGACTACAACGGTTGCCGATCACCGCCTGCTGCTGGGTAAGAACTGGTAAGAATTTGAGATTTGCTTGACGGATTTGTGACACCCACCACCACCACTTGTTCGTAGTCTGTAGGATCATATTCTTGTGTGTTTCTATTGCTGCTAACCATGCCAGGATCACAAGCCGACGAGATTGACTGGGAGAATTTATCGAACAAGGAGCTTCATGATAAGTTTCAGCAAATGATGACTGAACAGGTGCAAGATGTGCTGAACAATTTTGAAGAGGCCATGGAGAAGATCACTGGCTTTGAGAAGACGTTCGAAACAAAGCTCGATAACAAGTTTAATGAATTGCTCGCGCGTCTTCCACCACCACCACCCGCTGCAGCTAACGCACCTCTCCAACAACAACAACAACAACGACTACCTCCACGTCGCGAAGCAGACCTCCGCCGAGCAAGCCGTGTTCCTCTTGCATTTGGCCAAACTGTTGGTGCTGCTGTTGATACTTCTGTGGCTCCTGCTGCTGATGCGGAGGAGGATGATTATGTGGGAGACTATGAGGATGAGGTTGATCAAAATCAACACTACGTGCAACCACCTGTACCACCACCAGCAGGTCGACCTCAGGTATATATTCGTAATGGTAGGCCTGCACCACCACCTCAGGTACGCGATGATGTCCATATTCCTAAACTGAAATTAAATATTCCACCATTTGAGGGTAGATATGTTCCAGATATATATCTTACTTGGGAGTTAGAAACTGAACAACGATTTACATGTTTACAATATCCTGAGGAAAGACGAGTTGCTGCTGCTGTTTGTGCTTTCACTAGTTTTGCATGTGTATGGTGGTCTGAACATTGTAGATTATATCCTATTCCAACTACTTGGGCTGCTTTGAAAACTGCTATGCGTACGCGTTGGGTTCCACCATATTATCAACGTGAATTGCTTCAAAAATTGCAGCGTTTAAGACAAGGGAAAAATTCTGTAGAAGAATATTATCAGGAATTACAAACTGGCATGATTAGATGTGGTATTGTTGAGGAGAATGAAGCTATGCTTGCACGTTTTCTGGGTGGATTAAATAGAGAGATTCAGACCATTTTAGACTATAAGGAGTATACTAATATCACTCGTTTATTCCATCTTGCTTGTAAAGCTGAACGTGAAGTGCAGGATCGACAAGCATTGGGGCGAACTAACTTTTCTGCAGGCCGACCTTCATCATGGACACCACGTGCATCTCCTACTTCAACTGCACCAGCACCTCCATCCGGTGCCACCTCCAGCCGTGATACAAGAAAACAGGCACAACCACCATTATCTGCCAAGAGCGCACCTGCGGGGCCTGCACAGCGTTCTTCTTCTTCCATGGCATCAATAGGGCACACAAGTGATATTATTTGTCGTCGTTGTAAGGGAGGAGGTCATTATGCGAGGGAATGCAAATCTCCGCGTGTGATGATTGCTACCGCGGATGGTGGATATGAGTCCGCTAGTGACTATGATGAGGAGACATTGGCTCTTATTACACGTGAAGAACATGGTGGAGATGATTCTGATCATGAGACGCAATACATGGCTCCTGAAGACGCTGACAGGTATGAATGTTTAGTTGCTCAACGTGTTTTGAGTGTGCAGGTCACACAAGCTGAGCAAAATCAGAGGCACAATTTGTTCCATACCAAGGGAGTTGTGAAGGAACGTTCTGTGCGCGTCATAATAGACGGAGGGAGCTGCAACAACTTGGCTAGCATGGAGATGGTGGAGAAGCTTTCTCTCACCACAAGACCACATCCACATCCTTACTACATCCAATGGTTCAACAACAGCGGCAAGGTTAAGTTAACACGTACTGTTCGTGTGCATTTTAGTATCTCTACATATGCTGATTATGTTGATTGTGATGTGGTACCTATGCAAGCATGTTCCTTATTACTGGGTAGACCATGGCAATTTGATAAAAATTCTGTACACCATGGTAGAAACAATCACTATACTCTTGTTCATAAGGATAAAAATATTACTTTGCTTCCTATGACTCCTGATTCCATTTTGAAAGATGATATTAATAGAGCTAATAAAGCACAATAGGAGAAGAATAAGAGTGAAAATCAGATTGTGGCAAAAGAATTTGAGCAACAAATGAAGCCTAATAATAAACCATCTAGTGTTGCTTCTGAAATTAAATTGAAAAGTGCATGTTTATTTGCCACCAAATCTGATATTGATGAGCTAGATTTCAGCAAATCTGTTTGCTATGCTTTTGTGTGCAAAGAGGCATTATTTTCATTCGAGGACGTGCCTTCCTCTTTGCCTCCTGCTGTCACTAACATTTTGCAGGAGTTCGCTGACGTTTTTCCACAAGACGTGCCACCGGGATTACCGCCTATTCGAGGGATTGAGCATCAGATTGACTTAATTCCCGGTGCTTCACTGCCAAACCGTGCACCATACCGTACCAATCCAGAGGAGACTAAGGAGATTATGCGTCAAGTACAAGAGCTTCTCGACAAAGGTTATATACGCGAATCCCTGATGAGGACATCAATACAATTGTTACACCCACAGCCCCTGCTGCTATACATACTGGACCAATTACTAGAGCTCGTGCACGCCAACTAAATTACCAGGTACTTTCGTTTCTTGGTAATGATTCTAATGTTCATGAGAATATGATGCTGCCTAAATTGGATACATTTGTTTTGCTTACAAATGAAGGGCCTAGCTTGGAGAAGGATGAACATTGGAGCAAGAACAAGCATGGAGATGATGGCATGCGCAAGGGGAACAAGAACGGAGTTACAAGTGATGATTTCAGGACTTTGAAGCCACCATAATGGGTGCATGAAGCCTTGGACGAAATATACAAGATGCCACTTCATAAATTTCGTCCCGAGGCTATTTTAGGTGCTGCGTCACCTTATTATTGGGCCAGGCCCATGTAATTTCGAAATACATAAGTATAGGCTATTTTTAGAGTCCGTATGTGTGGGGAAACAAGAGATAAGGGTTGATTTCGGACCCCTCCACCAAGGGCCACGAAATTCCCCCCTCTTCCTCCATATATACAGCCCTTAGGGCATCGTTTAGACTTTGGGTTTTGTTTAGATTAAAAGTTCGCCATAGCTGCAACTTTGCGTACTTCGTTTGTGTTCAACGACCAGACAAAGGCGTCACAGAACCCCACCTTGATCAATAAAGCTTTCATCTTATATTCGCAATATCCAGATTGCAATCTTAGTTTCTTGCTTGTTCTTCGTTTGCTCGCAGGAAACAGACCCTCGTGGTCAGGTTGATCGTGCTCCGGCGTGGTCAATAACCTCTCGGAGTTGGTTTAGCGATTGCTAAGGCGCGACGTCCTCGCACGTTCGTAGTCGGATCGTCAAAGTCGACTTCCACCAAAGCGAAATCCACCATCTCATCGAAAGACGGGACACCTTTGCCTCTATCAGTTTTGCTTTATTAGCTCTATTAATATCATCTTTCAAAATGGAATCAGGAGTCATAGGAAGCAAAGTAATATTTTTATCCTTATGAACAAGAGTATAGTGATTGTTTCTGCCATGGTGTACAGAGTTTTTATCAAATTGCCATGGTCTACCAAGTAATAAGGAACATGCTTGCATAGGTACCACATCACAATCAACATAATCATCATATGTAGAGATACTAAAATGCACACGAACAGTACGTGTTACCTTAACCTTGCCGCTGTTGTTGAACCATTGGATGTAGTAAGGATGTGGATGTGGTCTTGTGGTGAGAGAAAGCTTCTCCACCATCTCCATGCTAGCCAAGTTGTTGCAGCTCCCTCCGTCTATTATGACGCGCACAGAACGTTCCTTCACAACTCCCTTGGTATGGAACAAATTGTGCCTCTGATTTTGCTCAGCTTGTGTGACCTGCACACTCAAAACACGTTGAGCAACTAAACATTCATACCTGTCAGCGTCTTCAGGAGCCATGTATTGCGTCTCATGATCAGAATCATCTCCACCATGTTTTTCACGTGTAATAAGAGCCAAAGTCTCCTCATCATAGTCACTAGTGGACTCATATCCACCATCCGCGGTAGCAATCATCACACGCGGAGATTTGCATTCTCTCGCATAATGACCTCCTCCCTTACAACGACGACAAATAATATCACTTGTGTGCCCTGTTGATGCCATGGAAGAAGAAGAACTCTGTGCAGGCCCAGCAGGTGCGCTCTTGGCAGATAATAGTGGTTGTGCCTGTTTTCTTGTATCACGACTGGAGGAGGCACCTGATTGAGGTGCTGGTGCAGTTGAAGTAGAAGATGCACGCGGTGTCCATGATGAAGGTCGGCCTGCGGAAAAGTTAGATCGCACCAATGCTTGTCGATCCTGCACTTCACGTTCAGCTTTACAAGCAAGATGAAATAAACGAGTGATATTAGTATACTCCTTATAGTCTAGAATGGTCTGAATCTCTCTATTTAATCCACCCAGAAAACGTGCAAGCATAGCTTCATTCTCCTCAACAATACCACATCTAATCATGCCAGTTTGTAATTCCTGATAATATTCTTCTACAGAATTTTTCCCTTGTCTTAAACGCTGCAATTTTTGAAGCAATTCACGTTGATAATATGGTGGAACCCAACGCGTACGCATAGCAGTTTCCAAAGCAGCCCAAGTAGTTGGAATAGGATATAATCTACAATGTTCAGACCACCATACACATGCAAAACTAGTGAAAGCACAAACAGCAGCAGCAACCCGTCTCTCCTCGGGATATTGTAAACATGTAAAACGTTATTCACTTTCTAACTCCCAAGTAAGATATATATCAGGAACATATCTACCCTCAAATGGTGGAATATTCAATTTCAGTTTAGGAATATGGACATCATCTCGTACCTGAGGTGGTGGTGCAGGCCTACCATTACGAATATATACCTGAGGTCGACCTGCTGGTGGTGGTGCTGGTGGGTGCACGTAGTTCTGATTTTGATCAACCTCATCCTCATTATCGCCCGCATACTCATCATCCTCCTGGGTAACAGCAGCAGCAGTAGCAGGAGCCAAAGAAGCATCAATAACAGGAACAGCATCACTAGAAGTTTGGCCATCCTCAATAGGAACACGCTTCGCTCGTCCATACTGATTCGGAAGGATGCGTTGTTGTTGGTGTTGCAGAGGTGCGATAGGTGCAGCCGGCGGTGGTGGTGGTAAACGCGCGAGCAATTCATTAAACTTGCTATCAAGCTTTGTTTCGAACGTCTTCTCCATGCCATCTATCTTCTCCATGGCCTCGTCAAATCTGTTTAGCACATCTTGCACCTGTCCACTCATCATTTGCTGAAATTTATCATGTAGCTGTTTGTTCGTCAGGTTCTCCCAATCAGTCTCATCGGCTTGTGATCCTACCATGGTTAGTAGCAAATAGAAACACACAAGAATATGATCCTACAGACTACTAAGAAGTGGTGGTGGTGTATCACAAACCCGTCAAGCAAATCTCAAATTCTTACCAGTTCTTACCCAGCAGCAGGTGGTGATCGGCAACCGTTGTAGTCAAAACTCTCAAAGCTTGGATAGAGCGATTACCAGGGAGAGTCAAACGCACGACGTAGATGTATGTGGAACTGGGAAGGCTTATAATATGGTAGCAAAAGGGGTCAGCAAAAATCAATTCAGAGATGCAAAGTTGAATAAACGCTCAACGACGGTACTGTGCTGGTCCTAGGCTAGACCGTGCTAGAGACGCGAGCCTAGAACACTAACAAAATCATGGCTCTGCACGTAAACAAGGGAAAAGCACACTGTGGAATTTTTTTTTCGCTCTTTTTTTTTGCGCTGCTTTTTTTTTGCGAAAAATCACTATAATGGCCAGTGTCTCAAAACTCTTCCTAGGTCAAACTGACAGGATGGGCACGAAATTTTTTCGACCAATTTTTTTTTTCGTTTTTTCGACTGCCCGGACCCAAAAACTGGAAACGGGTCAAAAAAACTTCCTACAATGGCACCTGTCTCAAAACACTCAGAAACACCTAAAAATAGGATAGCCAGAATTTTTTTCAAAAAATTTGTTTTCGAAAATTTTTGGGCCTAAACGGAGGGTGGTTTCTAGATTCTTTTTTTTCCGAAACCTACTCCGGCAAGGAAACACGAATCGAAACCAGCGGCAAGGTACTTTCGTTTCGATTCGTGTTTCTGTGCGCGTCATTACACACATAATGATGAGGAACGTTCTGTGCGCGTCATAATAGACGGAGGGAGTTGCAACAACTTGGCTAGCATGGAGATGGTGGAGAAGCTTTCTCTCACCACAAGACCACATCCACATCCTTACTACATCCAATGGTTCAACAACAGCGGCAAGGTTAAGGTAACACGTACTGTTCGTGTGCATTTTAGTATCTCTACATATGCTGATTATGTTGATTGTGATGTGGTACCTATGCAAGCATGTTCCTTATTACTTGGCCGACCATGGCAATTTGATAAAAATTATGTCCACCATGGTAGAAACAATCAGTATACTCTTGTTCATAAGGATAAAAATATTACTTTGCTTCCTATGACTCCTGATTCCATTTTGAAAGATGATATTAATAGAGCTAATAAAGCAAAATAGGAGAAGAATAAGATTGAAAATCAGATTGTGGCAACAGAATTTGAGCAACAAATGAAGCCTAATAATAAACCATCTAGTGTTGCTTCTGAAATTAAATTGAAAAGTGCATGTTTACTTGCCACTAAATCTGATATTGATGAGCTAGATTTTAGCAAATCTGTTTGTTATGCTTTTGTGTGCTAAGAAGCATTATTTTCACTCGTGGACGCGCCTTCCTCTTTGCCCCCTGCTATCAATAACATTTTGCAAGAGTTCGCTGACGTCTTCCCACAAGACGTGCCACCGGGATTACCACCTATTCGAGGGATTGAACATCAAATTGACTTAATTCCCGGTGCATCGCTACCCAACCGTGCACCATACCGTACCAATCCATAGGAGACGAAGGAAATTATGCGCCAACTACAAGAGCTTCTCGACAAAGGTTATATACGCGAATCCCTTAGTCCTTGTGTTGTTCCTATTATTTTAGTGCCGAAAAAGGATGGTACATCATGTATGTGTGTTGATTGTAGAGGCATTAATAATATTACTATTCATTATCATCATCCTATTCCTAGGCTAGATGATATGCTTGATGAATTGAGTGGCTCTAGAATATTCTCCAAAGTTGATTTGCGTAGTGGATACCATCAAATTCGTATGAAATTGGGGGATGAATGGAAAACAACATTTAAAACTAAGTTTGGATTATATGAGTGGTTAGTCATGCCTTTTGGGTTAACTAATGCACCTAGTACTTTCATGAGATTAATGAACGAAGTTTTACATGCTTTCATTGGACGATTTGTGGTAGTTTACTTTGATGACATATTGGTTTATAGCAGAACTTTGGAGGAACATTTGGAACATTTACGTGCTGTTTTTATTGCTATACGTGATGTACGTTTGTTTGGTAACCTTGGGAAGTGCACCTTTTGCATCGACCGAGTGTCTTTTCTTGGCTTCGTTGTTACTCCACAGGGTATTGAAGTTGATAAAGCCAAGATTGAAGCTATTGAGAGTTGGCCGCAGCCCAAAATGGTCACACAAGTGAGGAGTTTTCTTGGCCTTGCTGGATTCTATAGGTGTTTTGTGAGAGATTTCAGCACCATTGCTGCACCTCTCAATGAGCTTACAAAGAAGGATGTGCCTTTTGTTTGGGGTACCGCATAGGAAAAAGCCTTCACGGTATTGAAAGATAAGTTGACACATGCTCCTTTACTCCAACTTCCTGATTTTAATAAGACTTTTAAGCTTGAATGTGATGCTAGTGGAATTGGATTAGGAGGTGTGTTATTACAAGATGGCAAACCTGTTGCATATTTTTCTGAAAATTTGAGTGGGCCTAGTCTGAATTATTCTACTTATGATAAAGAATTATATGCTCTTGTTCGGACTTTAGAGACATGGCAACATTATTTATGGCCCAAAGAATTTGTTATACATTGTGATCATGAATCTTTGAAACATATTAAAAAGTCAAGCTAAACTGAATCGTAGACATGCTAAATTGGTTGAATTCATTGAGACTTTCTTTTATGTTATTAAACACAAGAAGGGTAAAGAAAATGTTATTGCTGATGCATTGTCTCATCGCTATACTATGCTTTCACAACTTGACTTCAAAATATTTGGTTTGGAGACCATCAAAGATCAATATGTTCATGATGCTGATTTTAAAGATGTATTGCAGAATTATAATGATAGGAGAACATGGAACAAGTTCGTCGTTAATGATGGATTTGTGTTACATGCTAACAAGCTATGCATTCCAGCTAGCTCTGTTTGTCTTTTGTTGTTGAAGGAAGCGCATGGAGGAGGATTAATGGGACACTTTGGCGTTAAGAAGACGGAGGACGTACTTGCTACACATTTCTTTTGGCCAAAGATGAGACGTGATGTTGAGCGTTTTATTGCTCGCTGCACTACATGTCAAAAAGCTAAGTCACGACTCAATCCTCATGGTTTATATATGCCTTTGCATGTACCTAGTGTTCCTTGGGAGGATATATCTGTGGACTTTGTTTTAGGTTTACCTCGAACAAAGAAGGGGAGGGATAGCATATTTGTTGTCGTGGATAGATTCTCGAAAATGGCACACTTTATACCATGTCATAAAAGCGATGATGCCGTTAATGTTGCTGATTTGTTCTTTCGTGAAATTATTCGCTTGCATGGTGTGCCCAATACTATTGTTTCAGATCGTCATACTAAATTTCTTAGCCACTTTTGGAGATGTTTATGGGCTAAATTGGGGACTAAACTTCTTTTTAGTACTACTTGTCACCCCCAAATTGATGGACAAACTGAAGTAGTCAATAGAACATTGTCTACTATGCTTAGGGCTGTTTTGAAGAATAATAAGAAAATGTGGGAAGAATGCTTGCCTCATATTGAATTTGCTTATAATCGTTCATTGCATTCTACTACTAAGATGTGCCCTTTTGAAATTGTGTATGGTTTCCTACCTCATGCACCTATTGATTTGTTGCCTCTTCCATCTTCGGAGAAGGTTAATTTTGATGCTAAACAACGTGCTGAATTGATTTTAAAAATGCATGAGTTAACTAAGGAAAACATTGAGCGTATGAATGCTAAATATAAACTTGCTGGTGATAAGGGTAGAAAACATCTTGAGGACATCAATACCATTGTTACACCCACAGCCCATACTGTTACATATACTGGACCAATTACTAGAGCTTGCGCACGCCAATTAAATTATCAGGTACTTTCGTTTCTTGGTAATGATTCTAATGTTCATGAGAATATGATGCTTCCTAAATTGGATACATTTGTTTTGCTTACAAATGAAGGGGCTAGCTTGGAGAAGGATGAACATCAGAGCAAGAACAAGCATGGAGATGATGGCATGCGCAAGGGGAACAAGAACGGAGTTACAAGTGATGATTTCAGGACTTTGAAGCCATCATAATGAGTGCATGAAGCCTTGGACGAAATATACAAGATGCCACTTCATAAATTTCGTCCAGAGGCTATTCTAGGTGCTGCGTCACCTTATTATTGGGCCAGGCCCATGTAATTTCGAAATACATAAGTATAGGCTATTTTTAGAGTCCGTATGTGTGGGGAAACAAGAGATAGGGTTGATTTCGGACCCCTCCACCAAGGGCCACGAAATTCCCCCCTCTTCCTCCATATATACAGCCCTTAGGGCATCGTTTAGACTTTGGGTTTTGTTTAGATTAAAAGTTCGCCATAGCTGCAACTTCGCGTACTTCGTTTGTGTTCAACGACCAGACAAAGGCGTCACAGAACCCCACCTTGATCAATAAAGCTTTCATCTTATATTCGCAATATCCAGATTGCAATCTTAGTTTCTTGCTTGTTCTTCGTTTGCTCGCAGGAAACAGACCCTCGTGGTCAGGTTGATCGTGCTCCGGCGTGGTCAATAACCTCTCGGAGTTGGTTTAGCGATTGCTAAGGCGCGACGTCCTC
>NC_057804.1:318563577-318584514 GCF_018294505.1 Triticum aestivum | reverse complement strand
TCGTCTAAGTCGATTTCCACCAAAGCGATATCCATCATCTCATCATAATCTGATACCACTTGATAGAGGCAAAGGTGTCCCATCTTTGATAGAGGCAAAGCGATATCCTCCGACGTCTTTCGATGAGATGGTGGATTTCTCTTTGGTGGAAGTCGACTTTGACGATCCGACTACGAACGTGTGAGGACGTCGCGCCTTAGCAATCGCTAAACCAACTCCGAGAGGTTATTGACCACGCCGGAGCACGATCAACCTGACCACGAGGGTCTGTTTCCTGCGAGCAAACGAAGAACAAGCAAGAAACTAAGATTGCAATCTGGATATTGCGAATATAAGATGAAAGCTTTATTGATCAAGGTGGGGTTCTGTGACGCCTTTGTCTGGTCGTTGAACACAAACGAAGTACGTGAAGTTGCAGCTATGGCGAACTTTTAATCTAAACAAAACGCAAAGTCTAAACGATGCCCTAAGGGCTGTATAAATGGAGGAAGAGGGGGGAATTTCGTGGCCCTTGGTGGAGGGGTCTGAAATCAACCCTATGTCTTGTTTCCCCACACATACGGACTCTAAAAATAGCCTATACTTATGTATTTCGAAATTACATGGGCCTGGCCCAATAATAAGGTGACGGAGCACCTAAAATAGCCTCGGGACGAAATTTATGAAGTGGCATCTTGTATATTTCGTCCAAGGCTTCATGCACCCATTATGGTGGCTTCAAAGTCCTGAAATCATCACTTGTAACTCCGTTCTTGTTCCCCATGCGCATGCCATCATCTCCATGCTTGTTCTTGCTCCAATGTTCATCCTTCTCCAAGCTAGGCCCTTCATTTGTAAGCAAAACAAATGTATCCAATTTAGGCAGCATCATATTCTCATGAACATTAGAATCATTACCAAGAAACGAAAGTACCTAGTAATTTAGTTGGCATGCACGAGCTCTAGTAATTGGTCCAGTATGTATAGCAGCAGGGGCTGTGGGTGTAACAATTGTATTGATGTCCTCATCACCATTGCATACATACCATATCATATTGGTATCATATCTTGTGTCACAAGTTTGTTCCCGAGTATAAACAATTGCTATCTTGGTTTGTGCATTGTGCAAAAGTGTCCATAGAAAAAAAAAGAGAAATAAAGCTTTTAAGCAAAAGAGAAAGAGCAAAGAAGCTTGTAAGCAAGTGCCATAGCATCATACCACATTGCATATAAGGTTGTCATATCCGATCATCTTGGATCATGTTGAGAGAAACACCGGGAACCATACATACATAGCATACTTGGGATAGAAAGTTTATCCATTTTGCATCTTATAGGTTGTGCACAAGTGTCGTATCCGCCTATAGAGCAATCGTGCTAGCGTCTCTCTTGAGTTGTGCAACACGAGCGTTTTTCATGGATTCCACATTTTGTGCTCATTCCTTGGTTGCACGACCCCATTTATCTATCCGTTTGTGTGTTTCCGTGTACCATTCTTTGCTATTGGTCTATTTGTTTCACTTGCAAATTTGTGAATCTCTTTCAACATTATTGACTCTTGCTAACATTTTGCATTAAATTTTTGTGCCACTATCCTCACCAAGCTCCACTATAAGCTTTACTTGTGTAGGTGTGAGAACCGACAAGGATTGGTACCAATAGTGCTATTTCATTGTCCGCATTTGAGTGAACTTGATTCATTGTCAACATCGGTCAAGGTACATTGGTATAAGTTCTTCTCTTTCTCCCACTCATATTTGCTCGAGTCTTGTGATGGATAGGCAAGGCATTTCATCTCCAGTCTACGACAACAACGACGGCGTGAACAACTACATCAATAAAGCGTCAATCTTCGATCTACAACGACAAATGAAAGGTGCACAATCAAGATTGTGAGAGCGCATCGAGAACATCTCCATCGACATTCATCACTCCGAAGCAAGGAAAAGTGATACGGGGCTAACCCGGTGTAGGCCGATCTTTCACGTTTGGAGTGGGATCCCTCGAAGAACACGATGAACATGGGGAAGAACGGAGAGAAATCACAAGGGGAAACACTCAAGAACAAGTCCGATCACAAATCCACTAGACAATCAAACACACAAGATCCACAAGGTACATGAACAACAAAGAGAAAGATACAAGGTAGAGTTCATCCCAAGTCCAAAGGAGTTGGGAGCTTGAATCCTAGAAGGATGTTCCCATGAAGGGGTCTTGATGATATCCCGCAGGATCTTCTCCTAGATGGAGGTCTTGGCCTCCAATGGAGTAGTGGTCTCTCTCTCTCAAGAGTAGAGATAGGTAGGAGCAAAGCTCACATACAAATGAGCTATCACTTTGCTAGCCCTAGAAAGGAGGTGGAGGTGGTCTATTTATAGTCTAAGCCATGAAGGGGTAAGTGGGAGAGGGATACAAGGCCAAAGGCCCGCGGCTGCGCACAGGCAGGGCGGTAGTGCCGGACTCATGGGCGGTAGTACCGCTTGAGCGGTAGTACCGCTTGCTTTGGGCGGTAGTAGTGCCCTTTCTAGACTGGGCAGGTCCTTCTTCTTCCGTCTCCGCTTCCAGGCTTCCTTCGCGGATGGTGTAGTGGTTCCTTGGCGCTTGCACTCCTCCTCGACATCCGTGAAGCTCCAACAATACCTATGCATGCACACGGGAGAAGTGTCAAGTAGTATACCATCCTCGAAGGGGTCAAGTGATAGAGGCGAGGGTCCCGATCTTTCGATGAGATGATGGATATCGCTTTGGTGGAAGTCGACTTTGACGATCCGACTACGAACGTGCGAGGACGTCGCGCCTTAGCAATCGCTAAACCAACTCCGAGAGGTTATTGACCACGCCGGAGCACGATCAACCTGACCACGAGGGTCTGTTTCCTGCGAGCAAACGAAGAACAAGCAAGAAACTAAGATTGCAATCTGGATATTGCGAATATAAGATGAAAGCTTTATTGATCAAGGTGGGGTTCTGTGACGCCTTTGTCTGGTCGTTGAACACAAACGAAGTACGCGAAGTTGCAGCTATGGCGAACTTTTAATCTAAACAAAACCCAAAGTCTAAACGATGCCCTAAGGGCTGTATATATGGAGGAAGAGGGGGGGAATTTCGTGGCCCTTGGTGGAGGGATCCGAAATCAACCCTATCTCTTGTTTCCCCACACATACGGACTCTAAAAATAGCCTATACTTATGTATTTCGAAATTACATGGGCCTGGCCCAATAATAAGGTGACGCAGCACCTAAAATAGCCTCGGGACGAAATTTATGAAGTGGCATCTTGTATATTTCGTCCAAGGCTTCATGCACCCATTATGGTGGCTTCAAAGTCCTGAAATCATCACTTGTAACTCCGTTCTTGTTTTCCTAGCGCATGCCATCATCTCCATGCTTGTTCTTGCTCCAATGTTCATCCTTCTCCAAGCTAGGCCCTTCATTTGTAAGAAAAACAAATGTATCCAATTTAGGCAGCATCATATTCTCATGAACATTAGAATCATTACCAAGAAACGAAAGGTACCTGGTAATTTAGTTGGCGTGCACGAGCTCTAGTAATTGGTCCAGTATGTATGGCAGCAGGGGCTGTGGGTGTAACAATTGTATTGATGTCCTCATCATCCTCCCCTTCTTGAAATGAAGTCGTCCTCGACGGAAGTTCATCTTCCTCACCCAAATAAGGCTTCAAATCTGCAATGTTAAAAGTGGGACTAACCCCAAAATCTGCAGGCAGCTCAAGTTTATATGCATTATCATTTATTTTCTCTAACACCTTAAAGGGACCATCAGCACGTGGCATTAACTTTGATTTGCGCAAATCAGGAAATCTATCCTTACGCAAATGTAACCAAACAAGATCTCCAGGTGCAAACACAACATGTTTTCTACCCTTATCTCCAGCAAGTTTATATTTAGCATTCATGCGCTCAATGTTTTCCTTAGTTAACTCATGCATTTTTAAAATCAATTCAGCACGTTGTTTAGCATCAAAATTAACCTTCTCCGAAGATGGAAGAGGCAACAAATCAATAGGTGCACGAGGTAGGAAACCATACACAACTTCAAAAGGGCACATCTTAGTAGTAGAATGCAATGAACGATTATAAGCAAATTCAATATGAGGCAAGCATTCCTCCCACATTTTCTTATTATTGTTCAAAACAGCCCTAAGCATAGTGATGAGGACATCAATACAATTGTTACACCCACAGCCCCTGCTGCTATACATACTGGACCAATTACTAGAGCTCGTGCACGCCAACTAAATTACCAGGTACTTTCGTTTCTTGGTAATGATTCTAATGTTCATGAGAATATGATGCTGCCTAAATTGGATACATTTGTTTTGCTTACAAATGAAGGGCCTAGCTTGGAGAAGGATGAACATTGGAGCAAGAACAAGCATGGAGATGATGGCATGCGCAAGGGGAACAAGAACGGAGTTACAAGTGATGATTTCAGGACTTTGAAGCCACCATAATGGGTGCATGAAGCCTTGGACGAAATATACAAGATGCCACTTCATAAATTTCGTCCCGAGGCTATTTTAGGTGCTGCGTCACCTTATTATTGGGCCAGGCCCATGTAATTTCGAAATACATAAGTATAGGCTATTTTTAGAGTCCGTATGTGTGGGGAAACAAGAGATAGGGTTGATTTCGGATCCCTCCACCAAGGGCCACGAAATTCCCCCCCTCTTCCTCCATATATACAGCCCTTAGGGCATCGTTTAGACTTTGGGTTTTGTTTAGATTAAAAGTTCGCCATAGCTGCAACTTCGCGTACTTCGTTTGTGTTCAACGACCAGACAAAGGCGTCTCAGAACCCCACCTTGATCAATAAAGCTTTCATCTTATATTCGCAATATCCAGATTGCAATCTTAGTTTCTTGCTTGTTCTTCGTTTGCTCGCAGGAAACAGACCCTCGTGGTCAGGTTGATCGTGCTCCGGCGTGGTCAATAACCTCTCGGAGTTGGTTTAGCGATTGCTAAGGCGCGACGTCCTCGCACGTTCGTAGTCGGATCGTCAAAGTCGACTTCCACCAAAGCGATATCCATCATCTCATTGAAAGACGGGACACCTTTGCCTCTATCAAGTGGTATCAGATTTCCAGGTTGCTCGGTGAGATTTTACAGTTTTTCGTAGTTTAGATCGAGTCTGTTCTTCATACCTACAGTCCACGAAAAAGCCACAAAAAAAATTAGGGTTAGTTCATCATATCCGAACCAATCTGAGCCTTTGCATAATCTTTTTAGGGTTTTGCTTTGTTGAATTTGCGGTTGCATCGTCGTGTCTAGTTGCTGGTCTTAGAGTCTAGTCTTTTAGAGTTTCGAGTTCTGGTCATAAGTTGTCACGCCGCCGCCGCACCATCATCATCGCCCCTGCCATCTACCACCACCGCTTATCCGCCACCGCTCCGAATCCGTGTCCATATACCACCACTGATAGAGGCAAAGGTGTCCCGTCTTTCGATGAGATGATGGATTTCGCTTTGGTGGAAGTCGACTTTGACGATCCGACTACGAACGTGCGAGGACGTCGCGCCTTAGCAATCGCTAAACCAACTCCGAGAGGTTATTGACCACGCTGGAGCACGATCAACCTGACCACGAGGGTCTGTTTCCTGCGAGCAAACGAAGAACAAGCAAGAAACTAAGATTGCAATCTGGATATTGCGAATATAAGATGAAAGCTTTATTGATCAAGGTGGGGTTCTGTGACGCCTTTGTCTGGTCGTTGAACACAAACGAAGTACGCGAAGTTGCAGCTATGGCGAACTTTTAATCTAAACAAAACCCAAAGTCTAAACGATGCCCTAAGGGCTGTATATATGGAGGAAGAGGGGGAGAATTTCGTGGCCCTTGGTGGAGGGGTCCGAAATCAACCCTATCTCTTGTTTCCCCACACATATGGACTCTAAAAATAGCCTATACTTATGTATTTCGAAATTACATGGGCCTGGCCCAATAATAAGGTGACGCAGCACCTAAAATAGCCTCGGGACGAAATTTATGAAGTGGCGTCTTGTATATTTCGTCCAAGGCTTCATGCACCCATTATGGTGGCTTCAAAGTCCTGAAATCATCACTTGTAACTCCGTTCTTGTTTCCCTTGCGCATGCCATCATCTCCATGCTTGTTCTTGCTCCAATGTTCATCCTTCTCCAAGCTAGGCCCTTCATTTGTAAGCAAAACAAATGTATCCAATTTAGGCAGCATCATATTCTCATGAACATTAGAATCATTACCAAGAAACGAAAGTACCTGGTAATTTAGTTGGCGTGCACGAGCTCTAGTAATTGGTCCAGTATGTATAGCAGCAGGGGCTGTGGGTGTAACAATTGTATTGATGTCCTCATCAAACACCTTAAAGGGACCATCAGCACGTGGCATTAGCTTTGATTTGCGCAAATCAGGAAATCTATCCTTACGCAAATGTAACCAAACAAGATCTCCAGGTGCAAACACAACATGTTTTCTACCCTTATCTCCAGCAAGTTTATATTTAGCATTCATACGCTCAATGTTTTCCTTAGTTAACTCATGCATTTTTAAAATCAATTCAGCACGTTGTTTAGCATCAAAATTAACCTTCTCCGAAGATGGAAGAGGCAACAAATCAATAGGTGCACGAGGTAGGAAACCATACACAACTTCAAAAGGGCACATCTTAGTAGTAGAATGCAATGAACGATTATAAGCAAATTCAATATGAGGCAAGCATTCCTCCCACATTTTCTTATTATTCTTCAAAACAGCCCTAAGCATAATAGACAACGTTCTATTGACTACTTCAGTTTGTCCATCAGTTTGGGGGTGACAAGTAGTACTAAAAAGCAGTTTAGTCCCCAACTTAGCCCATAAACATCTCCAAAAGTGGCTAAGAAATTTAGTATCACGATCTGAAACAATAGTATTTGGCACACCATGCAAGTGAATAATTTCACGAAAGAACAAATCAGCAACATTAACAGCATCATCGCTTTTATGACATGGTATAAAGTGTGCCATTTTCGAGAATCTATCCACGACAACAAATATGCTATCCCTCCCCTTCTTTGTTCGAGGTAAACCTAAAACAAAGTCCATAGATATATCCTCCCAAGGAACACTAGGTACAGGCAAAGGCATATATAAACCATGATGATTGAGTCGTGACTTAGCTTTTTGACATGTAGTGCATCGAGCAATAAAACGCTCAACATCCCGTCTCATCTTTGGCCAAAAGAAATGTGTAGCAAGTACGTCCTCCGTCTTCTTCACGCCAAAGTGTCCCATTAATCCTCCTCCATGCGCCTCCTGCAACAACAAAAGACGAACGGAGCTAGCTGGAATGCATAGCTTGTTAGCACGAAACACAAATCCATCATTAACGAGAAACTTGTTCCACATTCTTCCTTCTTTACAATTCTGCATTACATCTTTAAAATCAGCATCATGCACATATTGATCTTTGATGGTCTCCAAACCAAATATTTTGAAGTCAAGTTGTGAAAGCATAGTATAGCGGCGAGACAATGCATCAGCAATAACATTTTCTTTTCCCTTCTTGTGTTTAATGACATAAGGGAAAGTCTCAATGAATTCAACCCATTTAGCATGTCTACGATTCAGTTTAGCTTGATTTTTAATATGTTTCAAAGATTCATGATCATAATGTATAACAAATTCTTTGGGCCATAAATAATGTTGCCATGTTTCTAAAGTCCGAACAAGAGCATATAATTCTTTATCATAAGTAGAATAATTCAGACTAGGCCCACTCAATTTTTCAGAAAAGTATGCAACAGGTTTGCCATCTTGTAATAACACACCTCCTAATCCAATTCCACTAGCATCACATTCAAGCTCAAAAGTCTTATTAAAATCAGGAAGTTGGAGTAAAGGAGCATGTGTCAACTTATCTTTCAATACCGTGAAGGCTTCTTCCTGTGCGGTACCCCAAACAAAAGGCACATCCTTCTTTGTAAGCTCGTTGAGAGGTGCAGCAATGGTGCTGAAATCTCTCACAAAACGCCTATAGAATCCAGCGAGGCCAAGAAAACTCCTCACTTGTGTGACCGTTTTGGGCTGCGGCCAACTCTCAATAGCTTCAATCTTGGCTTTGTCAACTTCAATTCCCTGTGGAGTAACAACATGGCCAAGAAAAGATACTCGGTCGGTGCAAAAGGTGCACTTCCCAAGGTTACCAAACAAACGTGCATCACGTAGAGCAATAAAAACAGCACGTAAATGTTCCAAATGTTCTTCCAAAGATCTGCTATAAATCAGTATATCATCAAAATAGACTACCACAAATCGTCCAATGAAAGCACGTAAAACTTCGTTCATTAGTCTCATGAAAGTAGTAGGCGCATTAGTTAACCCAAAAGGCATGACTAACCACTCATATAATCCAAACTTAGTTTTAAATGCTGTTTTCCATTCATCCCCCAACTTCATACGAATTTGATGGTATCCACTACGCAAATCAACTTTGGAGAATGTTGTAGAGCCACTCAATTCATCAAGCATATCATCGAGCCTAGGAATAGGATGACGATAACGAATAGTAATATTATTAATGCCTCTACAATCAACACACATACGTGATGTACCATCCTTTTTCGGCACTAGAATAATAGGAACATCACAAGGACTAAGGGATTCGCATATATAACCTTTGTCGAGAAGCTCTTGTACTTGACGCATAATCTCCTTCGTCTCCTCTGGATTGGTACGGTATGGTGCACGGTTTGGTAGTGAAGCACCGGGAATTAAGTCAATCTGATGCTCAATCCCTCGAATAGGCGGTAATCCCGGTGGCACGTCTTGTGGAAAGACGTCAGCGAACTCCTGCAAAATGTTAGTGACAGCAGGAGGCAAAGAGGAAGGCACGTCCTCGAATGAAAATAATGCCTCTTTGCACACAAAAGCATAGCAAATAGATTTGCTGAAATCTAGCTCATCAATATCAGATTTGGTGGCAAATAAACATGCACTTTTCAATTTAATTTCAGAAGCAACAGTAGATGGTTTATTATTAGGCTTCATTTGTTGCTCAAATTCTTTTGCCACAATCTGATTTTCACTCTTATTCGTCTCCTGTTTTGCTTTATTAGCTCTATTAATATCATCTTTCAAAATGGAATCAGGAGTCATAGGAAGCAAAGTAATATTTTTATCCTTATGAACAAGAGTATAGTGATTGTTTCTACCATGGTGTACAGAATTTTTATCAAATTGCCATGGTCTACCAAGTAATAAGGAACATGCTTGCATAGGTACCACATCACAATCAACATAATCAGCATATGTAGAGATACTAAAATGCACACGAACAGTACGTGTTACCTTAACCTTGCCGCTGTTGTTGAACCATTGGATGTAGTAAGGATGTGGATGTGGTCTTGTGGTGAGAGAAAGCTTCTCCACCATCTCCATGCTAGCCAAGTTGTTGCAGCTTCCTCCGTCTATGATGACGCGCACAGAACGTTCCTTCACAACTCCCTTGGTATGGAACAAATTGTGCCTCTGATTTTGCTCAGCTTGTGTGACCTGCACACTCAAAACACGTTGAGCAACTAAACATTCATACCTGTCAGCGTCTTCAGGAGCCATGTATTGCGTCTCATGATCAGAATCATCTCCACCATGTTCTTCACGTGTAATAAGAGCCAAAGTCTCCTCATCATAGTCACTAGCGGACTCATAACCACCATCCGCGGTAGCAATCATCACACGCGGAGATTTGCATTCTCTCGCATAATGACCTCCTCCCTTACAACGACGACAAATAATATCACTTGTGTGCCCTGTTGATGCCATGGAAGAAGAAGAACGCTGTGCAGGCCCCGCAGGTGCGCTCTTGGCAGATAATGGTGGTTGTGCCTGTTTTCTTGTATCACGGCTGGAGGTGGCACCGGATGGAGGTGCTGGTGCAGTTGAAGTAGAAGATGCACGTGGTATCCATGATGAAGGTCGGCCTGCAGAAAAGTTAGTTCGCCCCAATGCTTGTCGATCCTGCACTTCACGTTCAGCTTTACAAGCAAGATGGAATAAACGAGTGATATTAGTATACTCCTTATAGTCTAGAATGGTCTGAATCTCTCTATTTAATCCACCTAGAAAACGTGCAAGCATAGCTTCATTCTCCTCAACAATACCACATCTAATCATGCCAGATTGTAATTCCTGATAATATTCTTCTACAGAATTTTTCCCTTGTCTTAAACGCTGCAATTTTTGAAGCAATTCACGTTGATAATATGGTGGAACCCAACGCGTACGCATAGCAGTTTTCAAAGCAGCCCAAGTAGTTGGAATAGGATATAATCTACAATGTTCAGACCACCATACACATGCAAAACTAGTGAAAGCACAAACGGCAGCAGCAACTCGTCTCTCCTCAGGATATTGTAAACATGTAAATCGTTGTTCAGTTTCTAACTCCCAAGTAAGATATATATCAGGAACATATCTACCCTCAAATGGTGGAATATTCAATTTCAGTTTAGGAATATGGACATCATCTCGTACCTGAGGTGGTGGTGCAGGCCTACCATTACGAAGATATACCTGAGGTCGACCTGCTGGTGGTGGTACAGGTGGCTGCACGTAGTGTTGATTTTGATCAACCTCATCCTCATAGTCTCCCACATAATCATCCTCCTCCGCATCAGCAGCAGGAGCCACAGAAGTATCAACAGCAGCACCAACAGTTTGGCCAAACGCAAGAGGAACACGGCTTGCTCGGCGGAGGTCTGCTTCGCGACGTGAAGGTAGTCGTTGTTGTTGTTGTTGTTGTTGGAGAGGTGCGTTAGCTGCAGCGGGTGGTGGTGGTGGAAGACGCGCGAGCAATTCATTAAACTTGTTATCGAGCTTTGTTTCGAACGTCTTCTCAAAGCCAGTGATCTTCTCCATGGCTTCTTCAAAATTGTTCAGCACATCTTGCACCTGTTCAGTCATCATTTGCTGAAACTTATCATGAAGCTCCTTGTTCGATAAATTCTCCCAGTCAATCTCGTCGGCTTGTGATCCTGGCATGGTTAACAGCAATAGAAACACACAAGAATATGATCCTACAGACTACGAACAAGTGGTGGTGGTGGGTGTCACAAATCCGTCAAGCAAATCTCAAATTCTTACCAGTTCTTACCCAGCAGCAGGCGGTGATCGGCAACCGTTGTAGTCAAAAACTCTCAAAGCTTGGATAGAGCGATTACCAGGGAGAGTCAAACACACGACGTAGATGTATGTGGAGCTGGGAAGGCTTATAATATGGTAGCAAAAAGGGTCAGCAATAATCAATTCAGAGATGCAAAGTTGAATAATCTTTTCTGTATTTGCTTTGTTGAATTTGCGGTTGCATCGTCGTGTTCAGTTGCTGGTCTTAGCGTCTAGTCTTTTAGAGTTTCGAGTTCTGTTCACAAGTTGTCACGCCGTCGCCGCACCATCATCATCGCCCCTGCCATCTACCACCACCGCTCCGAATCCGTATCCATATACCACCACCAATCCGCTGCCATATACCACCACCATATATCCACCACCAATCCGAGTTCCTTGCTTATTAGGTTTGTTTTCGGGATCAATCTAGATTCCGATTCGTGTTTCCTTGCCGGAGTAGGTTTCGGAAAAAAAAAAGAGTCGGGTAGCCACGCTCCGTTTAGGCCCAAAATTTTTCGAAAACGCATTTTTCGAAAAAATTTCTGGCTATCCTATTTTTAGGTGTTTCTGAGTGTTTTGAGACAGGTGCCATTATAGGAAGTTTTTTTTGACCCGTTTCCAGTTTTTGGGTCCGGGCAGTCAAAAAAAAAATTGGTCAAAAAAATTTCGTGCCCATCCTGTCAGTTTGAGCTAAGAAGAGTTTTGAGACACTCGCCATTATAGTGATTTTTCGCAAAAAAAAAAGCAGCGCAAAAAAAAAGAAAAAAAAAGAGCGCAAAAAAAATATTCCAGAGTGTGCTTTTCCCTTGTTTACGTGCCGCGCCGTGATTTTGTTAGTGTTCTAGGCTCGCGTCTCTAGCACAGTCTAGCCTAGGACCAGCACAGTACCGTCGTTGAGCGTTTATTCAACTTTGCATCTCTGAATTGATTATTGCTGACCCTTTTTGCTACCATACTATAAGCCTTCCCAGCTCCACATAGATCTACGTCGTGTGTTCGACTCTCCCTGGTAATCGCTCTATCCAAGCTTTGAGAGTTTTTGACTACAACGGTTGCCGATCACCGCCTGCTGCTGGGTAAGAACTGGTAAGAATTTGAGATTTGCTTGACGGATTTGTGATACACCACCACCACTTCTTAGTAGTCTGTAGGATCATATTCTTGTGTGTTTCTATTGCTGCTAACCATGCCAGGATCACAAGCCGACGAGATTGACTGGGAGAATTTATCGAACAAGGAGCTTCATGATAAGTTTCAGCAAATGATGACTGAACAGGTGCAAGATGTGCTGAACAATTTTGAAGAGGCCATGGAGAAGATCACTGGCCTTGAGAAGACGTTCGAAACAAAGCTCGATAACAGATTTAATGAATTGCTCGCGCGTCTTCCACCACCACCACCCGCTGCACCTAACGCACCTCTCCAACAACAACAACAACGACTACCTCCACGTCGCGAAATAGACCTTCGCCGAGCGAGCCGTGTTCCTCTTGCATTTGGCCAAACTATTGGTGCTACTGTTGATACTTCTGTGGCTCCTGCTACTGCTGTTGCTGGTACCCAGGAGGATGATGAGTATGCGGGCGATTATGAGGATGAGGTTGATCAAAATCAGATCTACGAGCAGCCACCAGCACCACCACCAGCAGGTCGACCTCAGGTATATATTCGTAATGGTAGGCCTGCACCACCACCTCAGGTACGAGATGATGTCCATATTCCTAAACTGAAATTGAATATTCCACCATTTGAGGGTAGATATGTTCCTGATATATATCTTACTTGGGAGTTAGAAACTGAACAACGATTTACATGTTTACAATATCCTGAGGAGAGACGAGTTGCTGCTGCCGTTTGTGCTTTCACTAGTTTTGCATGTGTATGGTGGTCTGAACATTGTAGATTATATCCTATTCCAACTACTTGGGCTGCTTTGAAAACTGCTATGCGTACGCGTTGGGTTCCACCATATTATCAACGTGAATTGCTTCAAAAATTGCAGCGTTTAAGACAAGGGAAAAATTCTGTAGAAGAATATTATCAGGAATTACAATCTGGCATGATTAGATGTGGTATTGTTGAGGAGAATGAAGCTATGCTTGCACGTTTTCTAGGTGGATTAAATAGAGAGATTCAGACCATTCTAGACTATAAGGAGTATACTAATATCACTCGTTTATTCCATCTTGCTTGTAAAGCTGAACGTGAAGTGCAGGATCGACAAGCATTGGGGCGAACTAACTTTTCTGCAGGCCGACCTTCATCATGGATACCACGTGCATCTTCTACTTCAACTGCACCAGCACCTCCATCCGGTGCCACCTCCAGCCGTGATACAAGAAAACAGGCACAACCACCATTATCTGCCAAGAGCGCACCTGCGGGGCCTGCACAGCGTTCTTCTTCTTCCATGGCATCAACAGGGCACACAAGTGATATTATTTGTCGTCGTTGTAAGGGAGGAGGTCATTATGCGAGAGAATGCAAATCTCCGCGTGTGATGATTGCTACCGCGGATGGTGGTTATGAGTCCGCTAGTGACTATGATGAGGAGACTTTGGCTCTTATTACACGTGAAGAACATGGTGGAGATGATTCTGATCATGAGACGCAATACATGGCTCCTGAAGACGCTGACAGGTATGAATGTTTAGTTGCTCAACGTGTTTTGAGTGTGCAGGTCACACAAGCTGAGCAAAATCAGAGGCACAATTTGTTCCATACCAAGGGAGTTGTGAAGGAACGTTCTGTGCGCGTCATAATAGACGGAGGGAGCTGCAACAACTTGGCTAGCATGGAGATGGTGGAGAAGCTTTCTCTCACCACAAGACCACATCCACATCCTTACTACATCCAATGGTTCAACAACAGCGGCAAGGTTAAGGTAACACGTACTGTTCGTGTGCATTTTAGTATCTCTACATATGCTGATTATGTTGATTGTGATGTGGTACCTATGCAAGCATGTTCCTTATTACTTGGTAGGCCATGGCAATTTGATAAACATTCTGTACACCATGGTAGAAACAATCACTATACTCTTGTTCATAAGGATAAAAATATTACTTTGCTTCCTATGACTCCTGATTCCATTTTGAAAGATGATATTAATAGAGCTAATAAAGCAAAACAGGAGAAGAATAAGAGTGAAAATCAGATTGTGGCAATAGAATTTGAGCAACAAATGAAGCCTAATAATAAACCATGTAGTGTTGCTTCTGAAATTAAATTGAAAAGTGCATGTTTATTTGCCACCAAATCTGATATTGATGAGCTAGATTTCAGCAAATCTGTTTGCTATGCTTTTGTGTGCAAAGAGGCATTATTTTCATTCGAGGACGTGCCTTCCTCTTTGCCTCCTGCTGTCACTAACATTTTGCAGGAGTTCGCTGACGTTTTTCCACAAGACGTGCCACCGGGATTACCGCCTATTCGAGGGATTGAGCATCAGATCGACTTAATTCCCGGTGCTTCACTGCCAAACCGTGCACCATACCATACCAATCCAGAGGAGACGAAGGAGATTATGCGTCAAGTACAAGAGCTTCTCGACAAAGGTTATATACGCGAATCCCTTAGTCCTTGTGCTGTTCCTATTATTCTAGTGCCGAAAAAGGATGGTACATCACGTATGTGTGTTGATTGTAGAGGCATTAATAATATTACTATTCGTTATCGTCATCCTATTCCTAGGCTAGATGATATGCTTGATGAATTGAGTGGCTCTACAGTATTCTCCAAAGTTGATTTGCGTAGTGGCTACCATCAAATTCGTATGAAATTGGGAGATGAATGGAAAACAGCATTTAAAACTAAGTTTGGATTATATGAGTGGTTAGTTGATAGAGGCAAAGGTGTCCCGTCTTTCGATGAGATGGTGGATTTCGCTTTGGTGGAAGTCGACTTTGACGATCCGACTACGAACGTGCGAGGACGTCGCGCCTTAGCAATCGCTAAACCAACTCCGAGAGGTTATTGACCACGCCGGAGCACGATCAACCTGACCACGAAGGTCTGTTTCCTGCGAGCAAACGAAGAACAAGCAAGAAACTAAGATTGCAATCTGGATATTGCGAATATAAGATGAAAGCTTTATTGATCAAGGTGGGGTTCTGTGACGCCTTTGTCTGGTCGTTGAACACAAACGAAGTACGCGAAGTTGCAGCTATGGCGAACTTTTAATCTAAACAAAACCCAAAGTCTAAACGATGCCCTAAGGGCTGTATATATGGAGGAAGAGGGGGGGGGGGAATTTCGTGGCCCTTGGTGGAGGGATCCGAAATCAACCCTATCTCTTGTTTCCCCACACATACGGACTCTAAAAATAGCCTATACTTATGTATTTCGAAATTACATGGGCCTGGCCCAATAATAAGGTGACGCAGCACCTAAAATAGCCTCGGGACGAAATTTATGAAGTGGCATCTTGTATATTTCGTCCAAGGCTTCATGCACCCATTATGGTGGCTTCAAAGTCCTGAAATCATCACTTGTAACTCCGTTCTTGTTCCCCTTGCGCATGCCATCATCTCCATGCTTGTTCTTGCTCCAATGTTCATCCTTCTCCAAGCTAGGCCCTTCATTTGTAAGCAAAACAAATGTATCCAATTTAGGCAGCATCATATTCTCATGAATATTAGAATCATTACCAAGAAACGAAAGTACCTGGTAATTTAGTTGGCGTGCACGAGCTCTAGTAATTGGTCCAGTATGTATAGCAGCAGGGGCTGTGGGTGTAACAATTGTATTGATGTCCTCATCATCAAGTGAACACGCGTAAAGGAGAAGATTCACCTTTATGTATGACAAGTAGAGGTCGCACGTGTCACTTGCCAAACAGACTCTTGACATGGTGATGACTGTAGGATGCTCTGCATCATCCCCTCCCCCTTGGAAAAGATCCGACCTTGGATCGATAACCAAATCACCATGGGAAAGAGATGGTGGTGCCGTGTCGAAGTGGTCAATCACCAAGCACTCATCGTCTAGTAGCTCGAAATGGGCACTCGCCAATGTCACACCATTTTGTGATTCCTTCAAAAGGAGCAAATAGAACAAACACTCGGAAAAACAAATGTGGTTAGCATTAGTGCAAAACCAAGCATTCAAGAGGTGATTCACCAAACAAGTGTCGTCCTCAAGCATAGCATAGGGTGTGACAAAGGATTGTGACATGACATGTAAGCATATGAATGGAGCACAAGCAAAGATATCATGGGGACAAGTATGCAATTGTGAGGTAGAGATGCAAATATGTTTGACAAGGGAATAAGCATCTA
Source organism: Triticum aestivum (assembly GCF_018294505.1). NCBI lineage: Eukaryota > Viridiplantae > Streptophyta > Magnoliopsida > Poales > Poaceae > Triticum > Triticum aestivum. The sequence continues at coordinate 318,568,115 of NC_057804.1, read as the reverse complement.
CCTCAAGGTCAGAGCAATCATGCATAAAGCGCTCGACAAATGGTCGATGGTAGGCATAAGAAGCATTCACAACACCAAAGAAAATGAGATGTCTAAACACATGGGTCAAGTGCAAGACAATCCAAGCATAATGTGCATAGGGTGTAGTGAATATAGTGTGGCACTCAACACAATAGAAAGAGCAATTGTTCATGATGTGTGAGGCAATCAAGTGAATCATGTGACAAGCAAAGGAACATGGCATATGTGAAGAAATGATCTTGGTGCAACCAACCATATGATAGTAGCAAGTAGTCCAAGAATTGGATGCAACACACAAGGTATATATATCATGAAGCATGGAAATGTGGTTGTCATGGGTGCAAGCAATATCTCGAACATGCGTGCAAATGGTGCAAGCAACACATGAAGTATGATCCACAATATCCAAGCTCAAGAAGGATGTCACCTTGAAAGCGTGTCCTTGTGCATTCTTCACAATGCAGAAGTGGTAGGAAATGTGGTGTAGAAGCGAGTCATGGTAGAATGTATGAGGCTCGCTCTCAAGAGCTCGAATGGTCAACTCACGTGAAGTGGAAGTCGACACAAAGTCCAAGTATCCTACACATGCACAAAACAAAACAAAGAAAGTATGTGCATGGTAGACAAACACATCATCCATCATGATGATTCTCTTCTCTTGCACATAACCATTAGAAGCACAAGTGCATGAATAATATGATGCAACAATGGCTACATTCATGGCACTAGGTATATGGTGCAAAGAGGGAAGGCAAGCATGCTTCACAAGGAATATGTCAAATTCTCCAAATATATGTGAGAATGCTATGGGGGCCATCTCATGAGCAAGACGAGAATCATTGTTGCCCTCAATACATGGCAAATCATCTAGCATGAGAGAGGCAACACATGGAGCTATGTGACAAGGAGCAATATGAATCATGTGCAAAGCATATAGATCTTTGTCATTAACCGCATGAGATGAGCAAGTATGAATCATGGGTGATGCAACATGAGCAAGCATAGTAATCAAGTCGTGCAAACTAGTGGAGCGAAGATGCAACACACTAGAAGAAATCATGGGAATCATGTCATGTGAGAAAATACTAGGCATAGACAATGCACATGACATATCGCAAGCACGGACACAAAGCAAGATGAAAGTATCATCATAGGAATGGGTCATGAATAGAACATGGCAATAACAAGTGTTATCTCCACCAAGCTTGCAAATACACATACAAGTACTAGAATCTATCGTCATGTGTAAAGCAAAGCATGGGTAATGCATGGCAAATGCATAGTAACGAGCATATCATGCAAAGTGAACATGGCAAGACGGGCAAAGGATATGTAATGGATAACAACCCATAGCCTAGTGAGGGCCATGTAGAAGGAATGTGCGAAGTCTTTGTGCGATGAGAGCGGTGGGAAAGACAATCCATGGGATCTCAAGTCATCGTTGCTCTCTAGAGCTCGTTTTGTCAACTCATGTGATTGCGAGGTTCACAAGTATTCATGGGTACCTACACAAAAGAGACACAAACCAAAGAAATTGTGCGCGTGGTAAATGTACACATCATCCATCATGATGTGTATGTGCACATGTGAGTTAGCACAAGATAAGCATCGCTCAAAGAAATTTGATGCATGGTATAAGAACATGTCATCCATCATGAAAGGATAGTTATTGTGTATGACACGATGGGGACACAAATTGAGAATGCAATTATATGGCACAACAATAGCATGTTTATTCATGGGAAACATATGGTGCACATAATTATTGGGATCATGCAATGGATGGGATGGATCAAAATCTCCTAACATGTATGAGGAAACTATGGGGGCCTCCTCATGAGCAATAGCGGAAATATCATATGGAGAAAATGGACAACATCCAAAACAATGCATATCCGAAGCTAGGTGGTCATGGCATGGCATATGAGATAAATGATGCAAAGGGAGCATATCAATATCATCACAAGAAAAACAAATGCCAATAACCATGGGCTTGTCATCTATGCCATAAGTGCAAATTGGGTTTATTTTAATGGCATATGCATAGTCACTATGAAGAGATTGCAAATAAGACATATGGTCGATCTCATGCATAGCATATGACAAGTCAAGCGGATTATCAAACATGATGTGACCTAAAGAATTGGCACAAGAAATCCTATGTAACATGGCATCACTACTAATAGACTCCACATGAGAATCATCGTACTCATCATAAATGGGCAAATCATCACATGGGGAAATCATACTAGAATGAAGCAAGGTACTAGGTGGATCAACATCATGCAAGCAATCAATCTCAAGAATGTCCACTAGTGGGACTAGAGCATCACCGTCACCTTTGTTACCTTTGTCATTCCAGTCAAGTGGTGTAGGTGAGGTGGGAAAGACCAAATGGTGGTCAATATCATCATCTTGATGGAACCATGTGGGGGGTGCATCATATTCCACCATGGCCATCGTCTTGTCCAAAGGGAGGACGAAGTCGTCGAGGATCGGCGCGTCATCATAAATGGGACCTAGCACCAAATGAGAAGACACAATAGAGGTAGAGGTCAAGTCGTTAGTGTTGAAAGTGGCCTCACATGACCTATCAACTCTCTCACTCTCTCTATGTGGTGGTTCACTCACTCCCTCAAAATAGGTGCACTCAAACTCACGTATGGTGGAGTCACTCATCTCACTCAAGTGGTGGGGGTTGTGGCTCTCCTCACATGGGATTTGTGCCAACACATCATATATAGGGCTAGTGGTGAAGGCACTCTCACTCTCAATATGGTGGCACAAGTCACTCAAGTCATCATACATCACCGTGGTCGAGGTGAAATACTCAACCATCTCATCGCCGTCGCCATGGATGAAGGTCAAAGATGGCACATCATCACTCTCCTCCATGACCGAAGGGAAAATCCCATGCTCGATCATCTCGTCACCATCGCCGTGGATGAAGGCCGAAGATGGCACATCATCACTCTCGCCTCCTAAGATGGAAGCATCATCCTTGCTCGCCACCTTGTCGCTTGCCTCCAAAGCTTGGTCCTTGAATGATGAGGACATGACCACCTTGTCGCTTGCTTCATTCTAGTATGATTTCCCCATGTGATGATTTGCCCATTTATGATGAGTACGATGATTCTCATGTGGAGTCTATTAGTAGTGAAAGCTTTATTCACCAATGTTGGGATGTTTAATGATGAACATTGTCAATCTTTTAAAATGAATAAGAGCTTCACTTATATGTGCAAACTGAGTTGCAATATTTTCATGCCTTCTACTTCTTGTGCTAATTTTTTGGCTTTAGATTTTATGAACTATGCAAGTTACTCATCTATTCATGTGTCATATATGCAAAAATCAAGGGAAGTAAAAATGGATGACATATACATACACAACATGTACACCTTGTCTCTTTTGTTAGCCACATTTCAGATTAACCAACGCCGAGGACGGCTTTATTTTCAAGAAGGGGAGGATGATGAGGACATGACTACCTTGGATATGACCAAAAATATTGCATATATGCATATTTGTCAGGTGATTTCTAGTGCAAACTATTCAATAATCTATTTATGTTATACAGAACAAAAATACTTCACACACTTTTGTGTTTTGTCTAATTGCAGGTGTATGGGACATTTGTACAATCCACATATGAAGATAAGGAAGAAAGAGATGTTTATTTGCTGTCCAAAAAGTTCTCTCACGTCACTTTTGGCCCAAGAGAAGATAGAGTCCAAGTCTCTCACGTTCTGGATTCAGATTCGGACTGCACAGACACACCTGACTCAAAACGGACACAAGTTTTTCATACGGACTCCGAATTGGGTGATTCTTTTTTTGTTGGAAACTAGATTTCGTGCACTTTCCAACCCAATTGGAATCACCTTCAAATTCGTCCGGAGCGTTGAGTTGTGGACGAAACAATCTGATGCTGCAGCAGAATCCGAGTCAAACTACAAGTCCAAAGGTGTTACATCACCTCCACTTGGTCCCATTGGCCTTGTACGACCTAGATTTAGTTTTAGGCTGCCTTGGGACGTCCTCCCACCTCCTTGGCCGCCACCCCTTGCTCCTATATAAGTAGATCCATCTAGTAGCTTTTCCTTGGGATTTGTTTAGTTAAAAGTTAGCCATTGCAACTTCGTGTACTTCGTTTGTGTCCAACGACCAGACCAAGACCGCTTACGGATCCCCACCATTATCAATACTTCATATATATTCGCAATATTCAGATTGCTTTATCATATTCTTGCTCGTTCTTCGATTGCTTGCAGGAATAGACCTTCGTGGTCAGGTTGATCGTGCTCCAGCGTGGTCAATAACATCTCGGAGTTGGTTTAGCGATTGCTAAGGCGCAACGTCGTGCACGTTTGTAGTCGGATCGTCAAAGTCGTCTCCACGAAATCGATAGTTATCATCTCATCGAAAGATCGGGACACCCTCGCCTCTATCAAGTGGTATCAGAGCCAACTACAAACTTGATAGAGGCGGGGTGTCCCGATCTTTCGATGAGATGA
>NC_057804.1:318514921-318559955 GCF_018294505.1 Triticum aestivum | reverse complement strand
TTTTCTTTATCTTCTTTTTCTCCCTCTTTCCAAGACAAACTAGATAAGATGCAGATTCGATCAGGCGAAGATGTGAGTGACCTCAACTATGATTATGACAATAAACAGTGCGTAGCACGTGGTGGAAATTGGTGGATTGGATGGTGGACAGCGGATGGGATAATGATGCAGCGGCTGCGTGACTAATGTGAACAGAACTCGAAACTCTAAAGGAACTAGACACTAAGACCAGCAACTCGACACGACGATGCAACCGATAATTCAACTATGCAAGCAATGAAAAGAAAATTGCAAAGGCTCAGACTGGCTTGGACCAAGGATGAATAGATCTAACTCTTTTTTGTGGATTTTTCTTGGACAATAGGTAAGAAAATAAATCTAATCTAGGAAAACTGGAAATTCTCACCGAGCAACCTGAAAACTGATACCACTTGCTACAGCATCAGATTGTTTCGTCCACAACTCAACGCTCCGGACGAATTTGAAGGTGATTCCAATTGGGTTGGAAAGTGCACGAAATCTAGTTTCCAGCAAAAAAAGAATCACCCAATTCGGAGTCCGTATGAAAAACTTGTGTGCGTTTTGAGTCAGGTATGTCTGTGCAGTCCGAATCTGAATCCAGAACGTGAGAGACTTGGACTCTATCTTCTCTTGGGCCAAAAGTGACGTGAGAGAACTTTTTGGACAGCAAATAAACATCTCTTTCTTCCTTATCTTCATATGTGGATTGTACAAATGTCCCATACACCTGCAATTAGACAAAACACAAAAGTGTGTGAAGTATTTTTGTTCCGGATAACATAAATAGATTATTGAATAGTTTGCACTAGAAATCACCTGACAAATATGCATATATGCAATATTTTTGGTCATATCCAAGGTAGTCATGTCCTCATCATTGAAGGTCTCCGTAGTCATACTTGTCGCCGCACCATCTTGAAAAAGAGTCAAGGTAGACTCGGCATCTTCAATGCCATAAAGAGGGATGGTGGTGAAGTCGCACTTGGGAGCATCGTCTTGGAGCTTGTCGGGCTTGGACATCGTGGTGGTACTAGCCTCATGCTTGTTGTAGAGCTTGGTCGCCGCGAAGTTTGCTTGGGGTGGAGAAGCCTTGACCTTCATGAGTTCTTGTTCCGCCTTGAGAGCACCAATGTAGTAGTTGTCGATGGACTTGTAGTTCTCGAGGAAGATTGTCTTGGAGATGTTGTTGTGCAATCCCATCATGAAGTGGAACTTCATTGACATGGGGTCGTCCACGCCGGCTCGTCGCAAGGCAATCTTCATCTCCTTGAAGTACTTGTCGATGGACTTGGATCCTTGGGTGGTGTTCTCCAATTGGTGTCGAAGTTGTTCCATGTAGGTTGGAGGCACGAACTCTCGCCGCAAAGCTCTCTTCGTCTTGGGCCAACTCATGTCGTAGTACTCTGAAGGTGTGTGAAGCCACCAAGACGAGGCATAGTCATGGAAGTTTCTTGTGGCACACTTCACTTGATCTTCGGGACAAACTTGATGTAGCTTGAGGTAGTCGTCCATCAAACGCTCCCACTCGAGGTACTCCTCGGGTTCATGAGTCCCATAGAAAGGAATCACATGGTCGATGTCGAGGTCGTAGTAGCTCGGGGAAGTCGCGGACTTGAGCTTGGGGAGCTTCTCTTGAGCGTAGCCTTGAGGTTCTTGTTGGCGAAGATGTCGTATGTCCATAGGCGAAGATGCCTTGAAGTCGCTTGGCGAAGATGCCAAGGGAGATGGTGAAGTCATTGAGCGGTTGTTGGTGTTGAGCTCTTGACCTTCACGTTCTTGTTGGTGATGGTGTCGATGCCGATGTGATCTTGCCGGAGATGGTAGCTCGGAAGGATTTGCTCTTGAGCATCTTCTTGAAGATGAGGAAGATCGCTTGTAGGACTTGATGAGGGCTTTGATCTCCTCCATTTTAGCTTGCATCTTGGCGTCGTAGTTATTTTCCATGGCATCGAACTCGTCGTTGTTGTTGTAGACCGAAGGTGAAATGTCTTGCCTATCCATCACAAGACTCGAGTAGAGGTGAGTAGGAAACGAGATAAACAATACCAAGTTACCTTTTCCCAAAGTTGAGGATGTGTCCCGTTTCACTCAATGTGAGATGAAAGAATAGTGGAATTGGTACCGGACTTGTTCACTCACACCTATCAAGTAAAGCTTATGGTGTAGCTCGGTGAGGATACTGGCACAAAAAATTTGATGCAAAATGTTAGCAAGAGTCAATAATGTTGAAAGAGATTCACAAATTCGCAAGTGAAACAAGTAGACCAATAGCAATATGTGGCACACAGAAACACACACATGTATAGATAAATGGGGTCATGCAACCAAGGAACGAGCACAAAATGTGGAATCCACGGAAGACGCTCATGTTGCACAACTCAGGAGAGACGCTAGCACGATTGCTCAATAGGCGGATACAACACTTGTGCACAACCTTTAAGATGCAAAATGGATAAACTTTCTATCCCAAGTATGCTATATATGTATGGTTCCCGGTGTTTCTCACACAATGATCCAAATAATCAAGTATGATACCATATGATATATTTTTATGCTATGGCTATTGCTTACAAGCTCTTTGCTCTCTTTCTTTGCTTAAAAGCTTTATTCTCTTTTTTTTGATATGGCCACAATGCGAAATGCACAAACCAAGAGAGCAATTGTGTATATGCGGGAACAAACTTGAGACACAATGGATGATACGATACCAAGATGATATGGTATGTATGCAATGGATGGTGTAGATCACTAATGTGCACAAGTAACATGGCCCGGCAATACTCAAATGGCTAGTCTCGATAGGCAAGTGACGCAAAATGGGCTAGGGGTTAACAATGCAATTTGCAAGGGGAATATACAATGGTGTCGTCGATGTTACCGTCCTTGGCGATGATGAGAGGCGGTGTTGCCGAAGTCGACCCGTTCCTAGTTAGCCGAAACACCCTAGGAAACGAAAAAACCGGAAACTCAAAATCTCAAAGGCAAATGTCAAATGGTGGTAGCGGAAAGCGGTGGTGGTTTTCCCTTGGCAATGCGGAAGTGGAATGATGGGCTATACACATGTCGAAGTTGAAGTTGCCGTCCCTAAGTAGCCGAAACACCTTAGGAGACACAAGCCACAACTCAAACAAGCTCAAACAACTATTGGGTTAAGTTGGGGGTGGCGGAAGTGTATGGTGGGCACGCCTATGCGGAAGCGGTGGTGGTGGTTGATGAAGAAGCAATCGTCCCTAAGTAGCCGAAACACCTTAGGAGACTCGAATCACTACTCAAGCAACCACTAATGCTATGGGGAACAAAATGGGTTAGGTTGCGGAAGTCGGTGGTGGCTATGCGGATGATATGGTGGAGGGCCTAGGCAAACTTGCCAAATTTTGGAAACTTTGATGGAGTCAAATTGTGTTGGTGGTATTTTTGTGGGATGGGGGATGTCAATAGCTTCAAAACGAGCTAAAGAATGTCAAAATCGGAGTTTGAATGAATTAGTTATGGCCGAAACGGTGAAACTCGGAACGCTGAAACTGGCCTGGGCGGTAGTACCGCTCGGAAGGGCGGTACTACCGCTCGTGTCGGGATTTTTCGACTGTTTCGGCTGAAACAGGGCCTGGCGGTAGTACCGTACGCGGGGCGGTAGTACCGCTTGTGTTTCTCAGTGGTAGTACCGCTTGGAGCGCGGTAGTACCGCTCGTGTCGGGATTTTCTCGACCTCTCAAATCATTGCGCGATTTTGGGGCGGAAATGGATGATTTCGGGGTCAAAATTCGATGGATTTTGTGGATGGAAAGAGGGGAAACTTGGGGGAATGCTAGATCCACTTGAAACCAAGCAAATCCACGGTCAAAATCAACAAAACATCATCAAACCAACAAATCACAAAAAAATTTGGGGGCTATTTTTGGTGGGGATTTTCGGATTTAGGACGAAAACAACAAAATCAAGCTAGAAAACACGGGGTAGGGGCTCCAAAAACGTGATCAACGTGGCTCATGATACCATATGATACGGGGCTAACCCGGTGTAGGCCGATCTTTCACGTTTGAAGTGGGATCCCTCGAAGAACACGATGAACACGGGGAAGAACGGAGAGAAATCACAAGGGGAAACACTCAAGAACAAGTCCAATCACACATCCACTAGACAATCAAACACACAAGATCCACAAGGTACATGAATAACAAAGAGAAAGATACAAGGTAGAGTTCATCCCAAGTCCAAAGGAGTTGGGGGCTTGAATCCTAGAAGGATCTTCCCATGAAGGGGTCTTGATGATATCCCGCAGGATCTTCTCCTAGATGGAGGTCTTGGCCTCCAATGGAGTAGTGGTCTCTCTCTCTCAAGAGTAAAGATAGGTAGGAGCAAAGCTCACATACAAATGAGCTATCACTTTGCTAACCCTAGAAAGGAGGTGGAGGTGGTTTATTTATAGTCTAAGCCACGAAGGGGTAAGTGGGAGAGGGATACAAGGCCAAAGGCCCGCGGCTGCGCACAGGCAGGGCGGTAGTGCAGGACTCATGGGCGGTAGTACCTCTTGAGCGGTAGTACCACTTTCTTTGGGCGGTAGTACTGCCCTTTCTGGACTGGGCAGGTCCTTCTTCTTCCGTCTCCGCTTCCAGGCTTCCCTCGCAGATGGTGTAGTGGTTCCTTGGCGCTTGCACTCCTCCTCGACATCCGTGAAGCTCCAACAATACCTACGCATGCACACAGGAGAAGTGTCAAGTAGTATACCATCCTCGAAGGGGTCAAGTGAACACGTGTAAAGGAGAAGATTCACCTTTATGTATGACAAGTAGAGGTCGCACGTGTCACTTGCCAAACGGACTCTTGACATGGTGATGACCGTAGGATGCTCCGCATCGAAAAGGGACTACATCGACAAGAAGCTTTCCGCACATAAAGAGGAGCAAGATGCAAGGATGGAGGATATTAGAGCCTTGATCAAGTCTTCTTCCCCTTCGCCATCTTCAAGGCGGCGACATTCAACACACAATTCTTCGGAGCGCGGAAACGATGCAAGTGCAAATCGTCCTCGTCCACATCTACATGGCGACCACCATCACGTTCGTGATCAACATCGTCATGAAGGGCAAGTCACCTCCAAGCATCATATGCACGACGACGATGAACGACATCTTCTATGAGCTCAAGCACGACACCGACATCGTCATCTTGAAGATGCTCCACAAGCGCAAGTGCACAAGTCCCAACAAGCCCTACTTCACGCCAAGTCCAAGCTTCAAGAGCACAACAGAAGACCGCGAGACGACCACTACCAAGACGGCGCTACGGCTACATCAACCACTTCGGCATCTTCGCCTTTGGACGTACGACATCTTCACCTACTTCCCACAAGTACGCCTACAACAACTTCATCAAGTCCAAGGCGACCACCTACAAGCGAGGGCGACCCTTCCATCTTCGGAAGCCCCTCAAGGAAGATGGCTGAGCATGGGAAACTCCCTTCGATCATGGAGACGAGCTACAAGGTGCCACATCAAATGGGCCTCCAACAACAAGACGGCGACAAGAAGGTCGAGCAAGGGCCATCCCCTTCGACCACGGCGATAGGAGTTGAGCATGGAGACATTTGCACCTACATCTCTCCGACACCCACATATGTCGAGATGCCCCAAGTGCCATGTGAGGAGAGTCACCACCACATGAGTGACATCAGTGAATCCACCATACGTGACATTGAGAGCATTTCCTATGAGAGGATGAGTGTGACCACCACTAGCCCCACACATGAGAGCATGCCACACATCCTATGTGAGGTTGAGCGCCATTTGAGTGACTCCACCAACCATATGAGTGAGAGCATCCTTGAGGGAGTGAGTGAGCCACGACACTTAGTGAGTGAGGTAGTTGACACGATATGTGAGGCCATTATGATTTCTAACGACTTAACCTCTACTCCTAGTGTGTTTTATTCTATGGTGCTAGGTCTCTTACATGACGACATGCCTACCCTCGACGAGTCCATCCCTCCAATGGGAAAATTGATGGCCATGGTGGACGATGATACACCCCCACATGGTTCCATCAATATGAAGATGACAACGAGACGATCTTCAACACCTCACCTACAACACATGAGCGACGCTCCAAAGGTAACATAGGTGATGGTATTGACATCGATTGCTCCCATGATGTTGACCCACCTATTACCATGCTTCACGCTAGTGAGACTTCTTCATGCCTTGACTTACCTATTTATGATGAATATGATGAAGAGCATGTTGAGTTGCCTAGTTGTGATGCTATGCTCCATAGGATATCATGTGAAAATTCTTTTGGCCACATCATGTTTGACAACCCATTGAACATGTCATATGCTATGAGTGAGATCTCCCATATTGCATCATTACAATCTCAACATAGTAACTATGCATGCCCCATTAAAATCAATCCTATTTGCACTTATGGCATAGATGACGAGATGATGGTCATTGGCTTTTGTTTTTATTGTGATGATATTGCCATGCTTCCTTTACATGATTTGCACAATTCATCTACTATGCCATGCCATGATCACATTGAACCAAATATGCATTGTTTTGGATGTTGTCAATATTCTCCACGTGATGTTTCTACTCTTGCTCATGAGGAGACCCCCATAGTTTCCTCATACATATTAGGAGATCTTGATGCATTTCATACTTTGCATGATTCCCATGATAGTGTACATCATATGCATTCCATGAATAACAATGCTCTCGATATTTCTCATGATGCATTACATCCTTTGAGTCTCCATTATGCCATACATAATAACAAACCTCTCATGATGGACGACATGTTTCTATATCATGCATCTCATTTATTTGAGCATTGGCTATTTTGTGCTAACCGACACATGCATGTGCGCATCATGATGGATGATGTGTACATATACCATACACTCACAATTTTTCCTTTGTCTTTCTTTTGTGTAGGTACTCATGTATACTCGTCAACCTCTCAATCCCAAGAGTTGACGAAACGAGCTCTTGAGAGCAACGATGCTTTGGGATCCCGTGGTCTATCCTTACTACCGTTCTCATCACGCAACGACTACGCGCATCTCTTCTACTTGGCTCTCACACGGCTATGGGCTATCTACCACTTGTCACCTTATGCCCATTCTAGCGTGTTCACTTTGCATGTTATGCTTGTTTCTAGGCCTTTGCCATGCAATTGTGACCCTCGTTTGCATCTACCCACGATTCACCATTATGCTACTTCCATGTGTATTTGCATGCTTGGTGGAGATCCTTGTTGCTATTGCCATGTTTATCATGTGCCCCATGCTATTGATGCTTGTTGTGTTGGGAGAGTCATGATGCCCCATTGCTATTTACATATGGTCTCTCGCTAATACATTGATGACACTTTACTCATATCTTACTTTCATACCCACTATTTGCACACATGACATGCTTGCCATGATTCCTCCTAGTATGTTGCATGTTCGCACTACTAGCTTGCTTTACTTGATTGCTATGATTTCTTGCTTGGTTGCATCACCCATGTTCCACTCTTACTCGCTTTCTTGGGTTGATGACATATATGCTCATGCCTCTCACATGATATATCTTGATCATTGTCTCTTGTGTCCATTAGTTGCCTCTTTCATATCCACTTGTATTGAGTGCAACCATACTATGCTTATTGATCTTGGAGACTTTGACACCTTACTTGTGATGCATGCTTGTTTGATTGAGCCTATTGCATTTGGTTGTTCTCGCATCATATGCCTCCATACTATGCAATACTCCATTGTCATTTCTTATGATGAGCATGATGCATACACTTGTTGGGTATCTTACCACACGAATGATAGGTCTTGCATTTGCACTAACCTCATTTGTTTTTCCGAGTGTTTGCCATGTTCTTTCGTTTTGAAGGATTCACAAAGCGGTACCATGATGAGACAACTTGGTCATGTGAAGGCATACACGATGTGCGACACCAACATTTTCGACATTCCCATAAAGGTGAACTCCTTCTCTTTGAGCCATCCTCAAATACGCATATTGGATGGGTCACTCTTTCATTGTTGTTTTCTTCTTCTTGTCTACATGATACATCTCGTGAACGGAGGAGCGACATTGGAGATTGGCTACATGGACCTTCGCATTGAGGAGCGCTCGCACTTATTGGATGCACCTTCGGAAACTCCACTCATGCCTTGACATCGAGCTTTGGTACACCAACACCTCCATATTTGTTGATTGTTGATAGAGGCAAAGGTGTCCCGTCTTTCGATGAGATGATGGATATCGCTTTGGTGGAAGTCGACTTTGACGATCCGACTACGAACGTGCGAGGATGTCGCGCCTTAGCAATCGCTAAACCAACTCCGAGAGGTTATTGACCACGCCGGAGCACGATCAACCTGACCACGAGGGTCTGTTTCCTGCGAGCAAACGAAGAACAAGCAAGAAACTAAGATTGCAATCTGGATATTGCGAATATAAGATGAAAGCTTTATTGATCAAGGTGGGGTTCTGTGACGCCTTTGTCTGGTCGTTGAACACAAACGAAGTACGCGAAGTTGCAGCTATGGCGAACTTTTAATCTAAACAAAACCCCCAAAGTCTAAAAAATGCCCTAAGGGCTGTATATATGGAGGAAGAGGGGGGAATTTCGTGGCTCTTGGTGGAGGGGTCCGAAATCAACCCTATCTCTTGTTTCCCCACACATAAAGACTCTAAAAATAGCCTATACTTATGTATTTCGAAATTACATGGGCCTGGCCCAATAATAAGGTGACGCAGCACCTAAAATAGCCTCGGGACGAAATGTATGAAGTGGCATCTTGTATATTTCGTCCAAGGCTTCATGCACCCATTATGGTGGCTTCAAAGTCCTGAAATCATCACTTGTAACTCCGTTCTTGTTCCCCTTGCGCATGCCATCATCTCCATGCTTGTTCTTGCTCCAATGTTCATCCTTCTCCAAGCTAGGCCCTTCATTTGTAAGCAAAACAAATGTATCCAATTTAGGCAGCATCATATTCTCATGAACATTAGAATCATTACCAAGAAACGAAAGTACCTGGTAATTTAGTTGGCGTGCACGAGCTCTAGTAATTGGTCCAGTATGTATAGCAGCAGGGGCTGTGGGTGTAACAATTGTATTGATGTCCTCATCATCAATCCTCATGGTTTATATATGCCTTTGCCTGTACCTAGTGTTCCTTGGGAGGATATATCTATGGACTTTGTTTTAGGTTTACCTCGAACAAAGAAGGGGAGGGATAGCATATTTGTTGTCGTGGATAGATTCTCGAAAATGGCACACTTTATACCATGTCATAAAAGCGATGATGCTGTTAATGTTGCTGATTTGTTCTTTCGTGAAATTATTCGCTTGCATGGTGTGCCAAATACTATTGTTTCAGATCGTGATACTAAATTTCTTAGCCACTTTTGGAGATGTTTATGGGCTAAGTTGGGGACTAAACTGCTTTTTAGTACTAATTGTCACCCCCAAACTGATGGACAAACTGAAGTAGTCAATAGAACGTTGTCTACTATGCTTAGGGCTGTTTTGAAGAATAATAAGAAAATGTGGGAGGAATGCTTGCCTCATATTGAATTTGCTTATAATCGTTCATTGCATTCTACTACTAAGATGTGCCCTTTTGAAGTTGTGTATGGTTTCCTACCTCGTGCACCTATTGATTTGTTGCCTCTTCCATCTTCGGAGAAGGTTAATTTTGATGCTAAACAACGTGCTGAATTGATTTTAAAAATGCATGAGTTAACTAAGGAAAACATTGAGCGCATGAATGCTAAATATAAACTTGCTGGAGATAAGGGCAGAAAACATGTTGTGTTTGCACCTGGAGATCTTGTTTGGTTACATTTGCGTAAGGATAGATTTCCTGATTTGCGCAAATCAAAGTTAATGCCACGTGCTGATGGTCCCTTTAAGGTGTTAGAGAAAATAAATGATAATGCATATAAACTTGAGCTGCCTGCAGATTTTGGGGTTAGTCCCACTTTTAACATTGCAGATTTGAAGCCTTATTTGGGTGAGGAAGATGAACTTCCGTCGAGGACGATTTCATTTCAAGAAGGGGAGGATGATGAGGACATCAATACAATTGTTACACCCACAGCCCCTGCTGCTATACATACTGGACCAATTACTAGAGCTCGTGCACGCCAACTAAATTACCAGGTACTTTCGTTTCTTGGTAATGATTCTAATGTTCATGAGAATATGATGCTGCCTAAATTGGATACATTTGTTTTGCTTACAAATGAAGGGCCTAGCTTGGAGACGGATGAACATTGGAGCAAGAACAAGCATGGAGATGATGGCATGCGCAAGGGGAACAAGAACGGAGTTACAAGTGATGATTTCAGGACTTTGAAGCCACCATAATGGGTGCATGAAGCCTTGGACGAAATATACAAGATGCCACTTCATAAATTTCGTCCCGAGGCTATTTTAGGTGCTGCGTCACCTTATTATTGGGCCAGGCCCATGTAATTTCGAAATACATAAGTATAGGTTATTTTTAGAGTCCGTATGTGTGGGGAAACAAGAGATAGGGTTGATTTCGGACCCCTCCACCAAGGGCCACGAAATTCCCCCCTCTTCCTCCATATATACAGCCCTTAGGGCATCGTTTAGACTTTGGGTTTTGTTTAGATTAAAAGTTCGCCATAGCTGCAACTTCGCGTACTTCGTTTGTGTTCAACGACCAGACAAAGGCGTCACAGAACCCCACCTTGATCAATAAAGTTTTCATCTTATATTCGCAATATCCAGATTGCAATCTTAGTTTCTTGCTTGTTCTTCGTTTGCTCGCAGGAAACAGACCCTCGTGGTCAGGTTGATCGTGCTCCGGCGTGGTCAATAACCTCTCGGAGTTGGTTTAGCGATTGCTAAGGCGCGACGTCCTCGCACGTTCATAGTCGGATCGTCAAAGTCGACTTCCACCAAAGCGAAATCCACCATCTCATCGAAAGACGGGACACCTCCGCCTCTATCAAAAATTAACCTTCTCCGAAGATGGAAGAGGCAACAAATCAATAGGTGCATGAGGTAGGAAACCATACACAACTTCAAAAGGGCACATCTTAGTAGTAGAATGCAATGAACGATTATAAGCAAATTCAATATGAGGCAAGCATTCCTCCCACATTTTCTTATTATTCTTCAAAACAGCCCTAAGCATAGTAGACAACGTTCTATTGACTACTTCAGTTTGTCCATCAGTTTGGGGTGACAAGTAGTACTAAAAAGCAGTTTAGTCCCCAACTTAGCCCATAAACATCTCCAAAAGTGGCTAAGAAATTTAGTATCACGATCTGAAACAATAGTATTTGGCACACCATGCAAGCGAATAATTTCACGAAAGAACAAATCAGCAACATTAACAGCATCATCGCTTTTATGACATGGTATAAAGTGTGCCATTTTCGAGAATCTATCCACGACAACAAAAATGCTATCCCTCCCCTTCTTTGTTCGAGGTAAACCTAAAACAAAGTCCATAGATATATCCTCCCAAGGAACACTAGGTACAGGCAAAGGCATATATAAACCATGAGGATTGAGTCGTGACTTAGCTTTTTGACATGTAGTGCAGCGAGCAATAAAACGCTCAACATCCCGTCTCATCTTTGGCCAAAAGAAATGTGTAGCAAGTACGTCCTCCGTCTTCTTCACGCCAAAGTGTCCCATTAATCCTCCTCCATGCGCCTCCTGCAACAACAAAAGACGAACGGAGCTAGCTGGAATGCATAGCTTGTTAGCACGAAACACAAATCCATCGTTAACAACAAACTTGTTCCACATTCTTCCTTCTTTACAATTCTGCATTACATCTTTAAAATCAGCATCATGCACATATTGATCTTTGATGGTCTCCAAACCAAATATTTTGAAGTCAAGTTGTGAAAGCATAGTATAGCGACGAGACAATGCATCAGCAATAACATTTTCTTTCCCCTTCTTGTGTTTAATGACATAAGGGAAAGTCTTAATGAATTCAACCCATTTAGCATGTCTACGATTCAGTTTAGCTTGACTTTTAATATGTTTCAAAGATTCATGATCAGAATGTATAACAAATTCTTTGGGCCATAAATAATGTTGCCATGTTTCTAAAGTCCGAACAAGAGCATATAATTCTTTATCATAAGTAGAATAATTCAGACTAGGCCCACTCAATTTTTCAGAAAAGTATGCAACAGGTTTGCCATCTTGTAATAACACACCTCCTAATCCAATTCCACTAGCATCACATTCAAGCTCAAAAGTCTTATTAAAATCAGGAAGTTGGAGTAAAGGAGCATGTGTCAACTTATCTTTCAATACCGTGAAGGCTTCTTCCTGTGCAGTACCCCAAAGAAAAGGCACATCTTTCTTTGTAAGCTCATTGAGAGGTGCAGCAATGGTGCTGAAATCTCTCACAAAACGCCTATAGAATCCAGCGAGGCCAAGAAAACTCCTCACTTGTGTGACCGTTTTGGGCTGCGACCAACTCTCAATAGCTTCAATCTTGGCTTTATCAACTTCAATTCCCTGTGGAGTAACAACATAGCCAAGAAAAGATACTTGGTCGGTGCAAAAGGTGCACTTCCCAAGGTTACCAAACAAACGTGCATCACGTAGAGCAATAAAAACAGCACGTAAATGTTCCAAATGTTCTTCCAAAGATCTGCTATAAATCAATATGTCATCAAAGTAAACTACCACAAATCGTCCAATGAAAGCACGTAAAACTTCGTTCATTAATCTCATGAAAGTACTAGGTGCATTAGTTAACCCAAAAGGCATGACTAACCACTCATATAATCCAAACTTAGTTTTAAATGTTGTTTTCCATTCATCTCCCAATTTCATACGAATTTGATGGTAGCCACTACGCAAATCAACTTTGGAGAATATTGTATAGCCACTCAATTCATCAAGCATATCATCTAGCCTAGGAATAGGATGACGATAACGAATAGTAATATTATTAATGCCTCTACAATCAACACACATACGTGATGTCCCATCCTTTTTCGGCACTAGAATAATAGGAACAGCACAAGGACTAAGGGATTCGCGTATATAACCTTTGTCGAGAAGCTCTTGTACTTGACGCATAATCTCCTTCGTCTCCTCTGGATTGGTACGGTATGGTGCACGGTTTGGCAGTGAAGCACCGGGAATTAAGTCAATCTGATGCTCAATCCCTCGAATAGGCGGTCATCCCGGTGGCACGTCTTGTGGAAAAACGTCAGCGAACTCCTGCAAAATGTTAGTGACAGCACGAGGCAAAGAGGAAGGCACGTCCTCGAATGAAAATAATGCCTCTTTGCACACAAAAGCATAGCAAACAGATTTGCTGAAATCTAACTCATCAATATCAGATTTGGTAGCAAATAAACATGCACTTTTCAATTTAATTTCAGAAGCAACACTAGATGGTTTATTATTAGGCTTCATTTGTTGCTCAAATTCTTTTGCCACAATCTGATTTTCACTCTTATTCTTCTCCTGTTGTGCTTTATTAGCTCTATTAATATCATCTTTCAAAATGGAATCAGGAGTCATAGGAAGCAAAGTAATATTTTTATCCTTATGAACAAGAGTATAGTGATTGTTTCTACCATGGTGTACAGAATTTTTATCAAATTGCCATGGTCTACCAAGTAATAAGGAACATGCTTGCATAGGTACCACATCACAATCAACATAATCAGCATATGTAGAGATACTAAAATGCACATGAACAGTACGTGTTACCTTAACCTTGCCGCTGTTGTTGAACCATTGGATGTAGTAAGGATGTGGATGTGGTCTTGTGGTGAGAGAAAGCTTCTCCACCATCTCCATGCTAGCCAAGTTGTTGCAGCTCCCTCCGTTTATTATGACGCGCACAGAACGTTCCTTCACAACTCCCTTGGTATGGAACAAATTGTGCCTCTGATTTTGATGAGGACATCAATACAATTGTTACACCCACAGCCCGTGCTGCTATACATACTGGACCAATTACTAGAGCTCGTGCACGCCAACTAAATTACCAGGTACTTTCGTTTCTTGGTAATGATTCTAATGTTCATGAGAATATGATGCTGCCTAAATTGGATACATTTGTTTTGCTTACAAATGAAGGGCCTAGCTTGGAGAAGGATGAACATTGGAGCAAGAACAAGCAGCGCAAAAAAAAAGAGCGCAAAAAAAAAAGAGCGAAAAAAAAAATTCAGAGTGTGCTTTTCCCTTGTTTCCGTGCCGCGCCGTGATTTTGTTGGTGTTCTAGGCTCGCGTCTCTAGCACAGTCTAGCCTAGGACCAGCACAGTACCGTCGTTGAGCGTTTATTCAACTTTGCATCTCTGAATTGATTATTGCTGACCCTTTTTGCTACCATATTATAAGCCTTCCCAGCTCCACATACATCTACGTCGTGCGTTTGACTCTCCCTGGTAATCGCTCTATCCAAGCTTTGAGAGTTTTTGACTACAACGGTTGCCGATCACCGCCTGCTGCTGGGTAAGAACTGGTAAGAATTTGAGATTTGCTTGACGGATTTGTGACACCCACCACCACCACTTCTTCGTAGTCTGTAGGATCATATTCTTGTGTGTTTCTATTGCTGCTAACCATGCCAGGATCACAAGCCGACGAGATTGACTGGGAGAATTTATCGAACAAGGAGCTTCATGATAAGTTTCAGCAAATGATGACTGAACAGGTGCAAGATGTGCTGAACAATTTTGAAGAGGCCATGGAGAAGATCACTGGCTTTGAGAAGACGTTCGAAACAAAGCTCGATAACAAGTTTAATGAATTGCTCGCGCGTCTTCCACCACCACCACCCGCTGCAGCTAACGCACCTCTCCAACAACAACAACGTCTGCCTCCACGTCGCGAAGCAGACCTCCGCCGAGCAAGCCGTGTTCCTCTTGCGTTTGGCCAAACTGTTGGTGCTGCTGTTGATACTTCTGTGGCTCCTGCCGCTGATGCGGAGGAGGATGATTATGTGGGAGACTATGAGGATGAGGTTGATCAAAATCAACACTACGTGCAGCCACCTGTACCACCACCAGCAGGTCGACCTCAGGTATATATTCGTAATGGTAGGCCTGCACCACCACCTCAGGTACGCGATGATGTCCATATTCCTAAACTGAAATTGAATATTCCACCATTTGAGGGTAGATATGTTCCTGATATATATCTTACTTGGGAGTTAGAAACTGAACAACGATTTACATGTTTACAATATCCTGAGGAGAGACGAGTTGCTGCTGCTGTTTGTGCTTTCACTAGTTTTGCATGTGTATGGTAGTCTGAACATTGTAGATTATATCCTATTCCAACTACTTGGGCTGCTTTGAAAACTGCTATGCGTACGCGTTGGGTTCCACCATATTATCAACGTGAATTGCTTCAAAAATTGCAGCGTTTAAGACAAGGGAAAAATTCTGTAGAAGAATATTATCAGGAATTACAAACTGGCATGATTAGATGTGGTATTGTTGAGGAGAATGAAGCTATGCTTGCACGTTTTCTGGGTGGATTAAATAGAGAGATTCAGACCATTTTAGACTATAAGGAGTATACTAATATCACTCGTTTATTCCATCTTGCTTGTAAAGCTGAACGTGAAGTGCAGGATCGACAAGCATTGGGGCGAACTAACTTTTCTGCAGGCCGACCTTCATCATGGACACCACGTGCATCTTCTACTTCAACTGCACCAGCACCTCCATCCGGTGCCACCTCCAGCCATGATACAAGAAAACAGGCACAACCACCATTATCTGCCAAGAGCGCACCTGCGGGGCCTGCACAGCGTTCTTCTTCTTCCATGGCATCAACAGGGCACACAAGTGATATTATTTGTCGTCGTTGTAAGGGAGGAGGTCATTATGCGAGGGAATGCAAATCTCCGCGTGTGATGATTGCTACCGCGGATGGTGGATATGAGTCCGCTAGTGACTATGATGAGGAGACATTGGCTCTTATTACACGTGAAGAACATGGTGGAGATGATTCTGATCATGAGACGCAATACATGGCTCCTGAAGACGCTGGCAGGTATGAATGTTTAGTTGCTCAACGTGTTTTGAGTGTGCAGGTCACACAAGCTGAGCAAAATCAGAGGCACAATTTGTTCCATACCAAGGGAGTTGTGAAGGAACGTTCTGTGCGCGTCATAATAGACGGAGGGAGCTGCAACAACTTGGCTAGCATGGAGATGGTGGAGAAGCTTTCTCTCACCACAAGACCACATCCACATCCTTACTACATCCAATGGTTCAACAACAGTGGCAAGGTTAAGGTAACACGTACTGTTCGTGTGCATTTTTGATGAGGACATCAATACAATTGTTACACCCACAGCCCCTGCTGCTATACATACTGGACCAATTACTAGAGCTCGTGCACGCCAACTAAATTACCAGGTACTTTCGTTTCTTGGTAATGATTCTAATGTTCATGAGAATATGATGCTGCCTAAATTGGATACATTTGTTTTGCTTACAAATGAAGGGCCTAGCTTGGAGAAGGATGAACATTGGAGCAAGAACAAGCATGGAGATGATGGCATGCGCAAGGGAAACAAGAACGGAGTTACAAGTGATGATTTCAGGACTTTGAAGCCACCATAATGGGTGCATGAAGCCTTGGACGAAATATACAAGATGCCACTTCATAAATTTTGTCCCGAGGCTATTTTAGGTGCTGCGTCACCTTATTATTGGGCCAGGCCCATGTAATTTCGAAATACATAAGTATAGGCTATTTTTAGAGTCCGTATGTGTGGGGAAACAAGAGATAGGGTTGATTTCGGACCCCTCCACCAAGGGCCACGAAATTCCCCCCTCTTCCTCCATATATACAGCCCTTAGGGCATCGTTTAAACTTTGGGTTTTGTTTAGATTAAAAGTTCGCCATAGCTGCAACTTCACGTACTTCGTTTGTGTTCAACGACCAGACAAAGGCGTCACAGAACCCCACCTTGATCAATAAAGCTTTCATCTTATATTCGCAATATCCAGATTGCAATCTCAGTTTCTTGCTTGTTCTTCGTTTGCTCGCAGGAAACAGACCCTCGTGGTCAGGTTGATCGTGCTCCGGCGTGGTCAATAACCTCTCGGAGTTGGTTTAGCGATTGCTAAGGCGCGACGTCCTCGCACGTTCGTAGTCGGATCGTCAAAGTCGACTTCCACCAAAGCGAAATCCATCATCTCATCGAAAGACGGGACACCTTTGCCTCTATCACCAGCACCACCACCAGCAGGTCGACCTCAGGTATATATTCGTAATGGTAGGCCTGCACCACCACCACCTCAGGTACGAGATGATGTCCATATTCCTAAACTGAAATTGAATATTCCACCATTTGAGGGTAGATATGTTCCTGATATATATCTTACTTGGGAGTTAGAAACTGAACAACGATTTACATGTTTACAATATCCTGAGGAGAGACGAGTTGCTGCTGCTGTTTGTGCTTTCACTAGTTTTGCATGTGTATGGTGGTCTGAACATTGTAGATTATATCCTATTCCAACTACTTGGGCTGCTTTGAAAACTGCTATGCGTACGCGTTGGGTTCCACCATATTATCAACGTGAATTGCTTCAAAAATTGCAGCGTTTAAGACAAGGAAAAAATTCTGTAGAAGAATATTATCAGGAATTACAAACTGGCATGATTAGATGTGGTATTGTTGAGGAGAATGAAGCTATGCTTGCACGTTTTCTGGGTGGATTAAATAGAGAGATACAGACCATTCTAGACTATAAGGAGTATACTAATATCACTCGTTTATTCCATCTTGCTTGTAAAGCTGAACGTGAAGTGCAGGATCGACAAGCATTGGGGCGAACTAACTTTTCTGCAGGCCGACCTTCATCATGGACACCACGTGCATCTTCTACTTCAACTGCACCAGCACCTCCATCCGGTGCCACCTCCAGCCGTGATACAAGAAAACAGGCACAACCACCATTATCTGCCAAGAGCGCACCTGCGGGGCCTGCACAGCGTTCTTCTTCTTCTATGGCATCAACAGGGCACACAAGTGATATTATTTGTCGTCGTTGTAAGGGAGGAGGTCATTATGCGAGAGAATGCAAATCTCCGCGTGTGATGATTGCTACCGCGGATGGTGGATATGAGTCCGCTAGTGACTATGATGAGGAGACATTGGCTCTTATTACACGTGAAGAACATGGTGGAGATGATTCTGATCATGAGACGCAATACATGGCTCCTGAAGACGCTGACAGGTATGAATGTTTAGTTGTTCAACGTGTTTTGAGTGTGCAGGTCACACAAGCTGAGCAAAATCAGAGGCACAATTTGTTCCATACCAAGGGAGTTGTGAAGGAACGTTCTGTGCGCGTCATAATAGACGGAGGGAGCTGCAACAACTTGGCTAGCATGGAGATGGTGGAGAAGCTTTCTCTCACCACAAGACCACATCCACATCCTTACTACATCCAATGGTTAAACAACAGCGGCAAGGTTAAGGTAACACGTACTGTTCGTGTGCATTTTAGTATCTCTACATATGCTGATTATGTTGATTGTGATGTGGTACCTATGCAAGCATGTTCCTTATTACTTGGTAGACCATGGCAATTTGATAAAAATTCTGTACACCATGGTAGAAACAATCACTATACTCTTGTTCATAAGGATAAAAATATTACTTTGCTTCCTATGACTCCTGATTCCATTTTGAAAGATGATATTAATAGAGCTAATAAAGCACAACAGGAGAAGAATAAGAGTGAAAATCAGATTGTGGCAAAAGAATTTGAGCAACAAATGAAGCCTAATAATAAACCATCTAGTGTTGCTTCTGAAATTAAATTGAAAAGTGCATGTTTATTTGCCACCAAATCTGATATTGATGAGCTAGATTTCAGCAAATCTGTTTGCTATGCTTTTGTGTTGATTGTAGAGGCATTAATAATATTACTATTCGTTATCGTCATCCTATTCCTAGGCTAGATGATATGCTTGATGAATTGAGTGGCTCTACAATATTCTCCAAAGTTGATTTGCGTAGTGGCTACCATCAAATTCGTATGAAATTGGGAGATGAATGGAAAACAGCATTTAAAACTAAGTTTGGATTATATGAGTGGTTAGTCATGCCTTTTGGGTTAACTAATGCACCTAGTACTTTCATGAGATTAATGAACGAAGTTTTACGTGCTTTCATTGGACGATTTGTGGTAGTTTACTTTGATGACATATTGATTTATAGCAGATCTTTGGAAGAACATTTGGAACATTTACGTGCTGTTTTTATTGCTCTACGTGATGCACGTTTGTTTGGTAACCTTGGGAAGTGCACCTTTTGCACCGACCGAGTATCTTTTCTTGGCTATGTTGTTACTCCACAGGGAATTGAAGTTGACAAAGCCAAGATTGAAGCTATTGAGAGTTGGCCGCAGCCCAAAACGGTCACACAAGTGAGGAGTTTTCTTGGCCTCGCTGGATTCTATAGGCGTTTTGTGAGAGATTTCAGCACCATTGCTGCACCTCTCAATGAGCTTACAAAGAAGGATGCGCCTTTTGTTTGGGGTACCGCACAGGAAGAAGCCTTCACGGTATTGAAAGATAAGTTGACACATGCTCCTTTACTCCAACTTCCTGATTTTAATAAGACTTTTGAGCTTGAATGTGATGCTAGTGGAATTGGATTAGGAGGTGTGTTATTACAAGATGGCAAACCTGTTGCATACTTTTCTGAAAAATTGAGTGGGCCTAGTCTGAATTATTCTACTTATGATAAAGAATTATATGCTCTTGTTCGGACTTTAGAAACATGGCAACATTATTTATGGCCCAAAGAATTTGTTATACATTCTGATCATGAATCTTTGAAACATATTAAAAGTCAAGCTAAACTGAATCGTAGACATGCTAAATGGGTTGAATTCATTGAGACTTTCCCTTATGTCATTAAACACAAGAAGGGAAAAGAAAATGTTATTGCTGATGCATTGTCTCGCCGCTATACTATGCTTTCACAACTTGACTTCAAAATATTTGGTTTGGAGACCATCAAAGATCAATATGTGCATGATGCTGATTTTAAAGAGGTAATGCAGAATTGTAAAGAAGGAAGAATGTGGAACAAGTTTCTCGTTAATGATGGATTTGTGTTTCGTGCTAACAAGCTATGCATTCCAGCTAGCTCCGTTCGTCTTTTGTTGTTGCAGGAGGCGCATGGAGGAGGATTAATGGGACACTTTGGCGTGAAGAAGACGGAGGACGTACTTGCTACACATTTCTTTTGGCCAAAGATGAGACGGGATGTTGAGCGTTTTATTGCTCGATGCACTACATGTCAAAAAGCTAAGTCACGACTCAATCCTCATGGTTTATATATGCCTTTGCCTGTACCTAGTGTTCCTTGGGAGGATATATCTATGGACTTTGTTTTAGGTTTACCTCGAACAAAGAAGGGGAGGGATAGCATATTTGTTGTCGTGGATAGATTCTCGAAAATGGCACACTTTATACCATGTCGTAAAAGCGATGATGCTGTTAATGTTGCTGATTTGTTCTTTCGTGAAATTATTCGCTTGCATGGTGTGCCAAATACTATTGTTTCAGATCGTGATACTAAATTTCTTAGCCACTTTTGGAGATGTTTATGGGCTAAGTTGGGGACTAAACTGCTTTTTAGTACTAATTGTGACCCCCAAACCGATGGACAAACTAAAGTAGTCAATAGAACGTTGTCTACTATGCTTAGGGCTGTTTTGAAGAATAATAAGAAAATGTGGGAGGAATGCTTGCCTCATATTGAATTTGCTTATAATCGTTCATTGCATTCTACTACTAAGATGTGCCCTTTTGAAGTTGTGTATGGTTTCCTACCTCGTGCACCTATTGATTTGTTGCCTCTTCCATCTTCGGAGAAGGTTAATTTTGATGCTAAACAACGTGCTGAATTGATTTTAAAAATGCATGAGTTAACTAAGGAAAACATTGAGCGTATGAATGCTAAATATAAACTTGCTGGAGATAAGGGTAGAAAACATGTTGTGTTTGCACCTGGAGATCTTGTTTGGTTACATTTGCGTAAGGATAGATTTCCTGATTTGCGCAAATCAAAGCTAATGCCACGTGCTGATGGTCCCTTTAAGGTGTTAGAGAAAATAAATGACAATGCATATAAACTTGAGCTGCCTGCAGATTTTGGGGTTAGTCCCACTTTTAACATTGCAGATTTGAAGCCTTATTTGGGTGAGGAAGATGAACTTCCGTCGGGGACGACTTCATTTCAAGAAGGGGAGGATGATGAGGACATCAATACAATTGTTACACCCACAGCCCCTGCTGCTATACATACTGGACCAATTACTAGAGCTCGTGCACGCCAACTAAATTACCAGGTACTTTCGTTTCTTGGTAATGATTCTAATGTTCATGAGAATATGATGCTGCCTAAATTGGATACATTTGTTTTGCTTACAAATGAAGGGCCTAGCTTGGAGAAGGATGAACATTGGAGCAAGAACAAGAACGGAGTTACAAGTGATGATTTTAGGACTTTGAAGCCACCATAATGGGTGCATGAAGCCTTGGACGAAATATACAAGATGCCACTTCATAAATTTCGTCCCGAGGCTATTTTAGGTGCTGCGTCACCTTATTATTGGGCCAGGCCCATGTAATTTCGAAATACATAAGTATAGGCTATTTTTAGAGTCCGTATGTGTGGGGAAACAAGAGATAGGGTTGATTTCGGACCCCTCCACCAAGGGCCACGAAATTCCCCCCCTCTTCCTCCATATATACAGCCCTTAGGGCATCGTTTAGACTTTGGGTTTTGTTTAGACTAAAAGTTCGCCATAGCTGCAACTTCGCGTACTTCGTTTGTGTTCAACGACCAGACAAAGGCGTCACAGAACCCCACCTTGATCAATAAAGCTTTCATCTTATATTCGCAATATCCAGATTGCAATCTTAGTTTCTTGCTTGTTCTTCGTTTGCTCGCAGGAAACAGACCCTCGTGGTCAGGTTGATCGTGCTCTGGCGTGGTCAATAACCTCTCGGAGTTGGTTTAGCGATTGCTAAGGCGCGACGTCCTCGCACGTTCGTAGTCGGATCGTCAAAGTCGACTTCCACCAAAGCGAAATCCACCATCTCATCGAAAGACGGGACACCTTTGCCTCTATCAGATTTTGCTCAGCTTGTGTGACCTGCACACTCAAAACACGTTGAGCAACTAAACATTCATACATGTCAGCGTCTTCAGGAGCCATGTATTGCGTCTCATGATGAGAATCATCTCCACCATGTTCTTCACGTGTAATAAGAGCCAATGTCTCCTCATCATAGTCACTAGCGGACTCATATCCACCATCCGCGGTAGCAATCATCACACGCGGAGATTTGCATTCCCTCGCATAATGACCTCCTCCCTTACAACGACGACAAATAATATCACTTGTGTGCCCTGTTGATGCCATGGAAGAAGAAGAACGCTGTGCAGGCCCCGCAGGTGCGCTCTTGGCAGATAATGGTGGTTGTTCCTGTTTTCTTGTATCACGACTGTAGGAGGCACCTGATTGAGGTGCTGGTGCAGTTGAAGTAGAAGATGCACGCGGCGTCCATGAGGAAGGTCGGCCTGCAGAAAAGTTAGTTCGCGCCAATGCTTGTCGATCCTGCACTTCACGTTCAGCTTTACAAGCAAGATGGAATAAACGAGTGATATTAGTATACTCCTTATAGTCTAGAATGGTATGAATCTCTCTATTTAATCCACCCAGAAAACGTGCAAGCATAGCTTCCTCAACAATACCACATCGAATCATGCCAGTTTGTAATTCCTGATAATATTCTTCTACAGAATTTTTTCCTTGTCTTAAACGCTGCAATTTTTGAAGCAATTCACATTGATAATATGGTGGAACCCAACGCGTACGCATAGCAGTTTTCAAAGCAGCCCAAGTAGTTGGAATAGGATATAATCTACAATGTTCAAACCACCATACACATGCAAAACTAGTGAAAGCACAAACAGCAGCAGCAACTCGTCTCTCCTCAGGATATTGTAAACATGTAAATCGTTGTTCAGTTTCTAACTCCCAAGTAAGATATATATCAGGAACATATCTACCCTCAAATGGTGGAATATTCAATTTCAGTTTAGGAATATGGACATCATCTCGTACCTGAGGTGGTGGTGCAGGCCTACCATTACGAATATATACCTGAGGTTGACCTGCTGGTGGTGGTGCTGGTGGCTGCTCGTAGATCTGATTTTGATCAACCTCATCCTCATAATCGCCCGCATACTCATCATCCTCCTGGGTACTAGTAGGAGCAGTAGCAGGAGCCAAAGAAACACCAACAGCAGTAACAGCGGCACCAGAATTTTGTCCTGGCACAATAGGAACACGATGTGCTCGTCCATACTGATTCGGAAGGGGGCGTAGTTGTTGTTGTTGCAGAGGTGCGACAGGTGCAGCCGGTGGTGGAAGACACGCAAGCAGTTCATTAAATCTGTTATCGAGCTTTGTTTCGAACGTCTTCTCAAGGCCAGTGATCTTCTCCATGGCCTCTTCAAAATTGTTCAGCACATCTTGTACCTGTTCAGTCATCATTTGCTGAAACTTATCATGAAGCTCCTTGTTCGATAAGTTCTCCCAGTCAATCTCGTCGGCTTATGATCCTGGCATGGTTAGCAGCAATAGAAACACACAAGAATATGATCCTACAGACTACTAAGAAGTGGTGGTGGTGTATCACAAATCCGTCAAGCAAATCTCAAATTCTTACCAGTTCTTACCCAGCAGCAGGCGGTGATCGGCAACCGTTGTAGTCAAAAACTCTCAAAGCTTGGATAGAGCGATTACCAGGGAGAGTCAAACACACGACGTAGATGTATGTGGAGCTGGGAAGGCTTATAGTATGGTAGCAAAAAGGGTCAGCAATAATCAACTCAGAGATGCAAAGTTGAATAAACGCTCAACGACGGTACTGTGCTGGTCCTAGGCTAGACTGTGCTAGAGACGCGAGCCTAGAACACCAACAAAATCACGGCGCGGCACGTAAACAAGGGAAAAGCACACTCTGAAATTTTTTTTTCGCTCTTTTTTTTTCCGAAACCTACTCCGGCAAGGAAACACGAATCGGAATCTAGATGGATCTCGAAAACAAACCTAATATGCAAGGAACTCGGATTGGTGGTGGATATATGGTGGTGGTATATGGCAGCGGTGGTGGTAGCGGTGGTAGTATATGGATATGGATATGAATCGGTGGTGGTATATGAATCGGTGGTGGTATATGGATACGGATTCGGAGCGGTGGCGGATAAGCGGTGGTGGTAGATGGCAGGGGCGATGATGATGGTGCGGCGGCGGCGTGACAACTTATGACCAGAACTCGAAACTCTAAAAGACTAGACTCTAAGACCAGCAACTAGACACGACGATGCAACCGCAAATTCAACAAAGCAAAACCCTAAAAAGATTATGCAAAGGCTCAGATTGGTTCGGATATGATGAACTAACCCTAATTTTTTTTGTGGCTTTTTCGTGGACTGTAGGTATGAAGAACAGACTCGATCTAAACTACGAAAAACTGTAAAATCTCACCGAGCAACCTGGAAATCTAATACCACTTGATAGAGGCAAAGGGGTCCCGTCTTTCGATGAGATGATGGATATCGCTTTGGTGGCAGTCGACTTTGACGATCCGACTACGAACGTGCGTGGACGTCGCGCCTTAGCAATCGCTAAACCAACTCCGAGAGGTTATTGACCACGCCGGAGCATGATCAACCTGACCACGAGGGTCTGTTTCCTGCGAGCAAACGAAGAACAAGCAAGAAACTGAGATTGCAATCTGGATATTGCGAATATAAGATGAAAGCTTTATTGATCAAGGTGGGGTTCTGTGACGCCTTTGTCTGGTCGTTGAACACAAACGAAGTACGCGAAGTTGCAGCTATGGCGAACTTTTAGTCTAAACAAAACCCAAAGTCTAAACGATGCCCTAAGGGCTGTATATATGGAGGAAGAGGGGGGGAATTTCGTGGCCCTTGGTGGAGGGGTCCGAAATCAACCCTATCTCTTGTTTCCCCACACATACGGACTCTAAAAATAGCCTATACTTATGTATTTCGAAATTACATGGGCCTGGCCCAATAATAAGGTGACGCAGCACCTAAAATAGCCTCGGGACGAAATTTATGAAGTGGCGTCTTGTATCTTTCGTCCAAGGCTTCATGCACCCATTATGGTGGCTTCAAAGTCCTGAAATCATCACTTGTAACTCCGTTCTTGTTTCCCTTGCGCATGCCATCATCTCCATGCTTGTTCTTGCTCCAATGTTCATCCTTCTCCAAGCTAGGCCCTTCATTTGTAAGCAAAACAAATGTATCCAATTTAGGCAGCATCATATTCTCATGAACATTAGAATCATTACCAAGAAACGAAAGTACCTGGTAATTTAGTTGGCGTGCACGAGCTCTAGTAATTGGTCCAGTATGTATAGCAGCAGGGGCTGTGGGTGTAACAATTGTATTGATGTCCTCATCACACTAGATGGTTTATTATTAGGTTTCATTTGTTGCTCAAATTCTTTTGCCACAATCTTATTTTCACTCTTATTCGTCTCCTGTTTTGCTTTATTAGCTCTATTAATATCATCTTTCAAAATGGAATCAGGAGTCATAGGAAGCAAAGTAATATTTTTATCCTTATGAACAAGAGTATAGTGATTGTTTCTACCATGGTGTACAGAATTTTTATCAAATTGCCATGGTCTACCAAGTAATAAGGAACATGCTTGCATAGGTACCACATCACAATCAACATAATCAGCATATGTAGAGATACTAAAATGCACACGAACAGTACGTGTTACCTTAACCTTGCCGCTGTTGTTGAACCATTGGATGTAGTAAGGATGTGGATGTGGTCTTGTGGTGAGAGAAAGCTTCTCCACCATCTCCATGCTAGCCAAGTTGTTGCAGCTCCCTCCGTCTATTATGACGCGGACAGAACGTTCCTTCACAACTCCCTTGGTATGGAACAAATTGTGCCTCTGATTTTGCTCAGCTTGTGTGACCTGCACACTCAAAACACGTTGAGCAACTAAACATTCATACCTGTCAGCGTCTTCAGGAGCCATGTATTGCGTCTCATGATCAGAATCATCTCCACCATGTTCTTCACGTGTAATAAGAGCCAATGTCTCCTCATCATAGTCACTAGCAGACTCATATCCACCATCCGCGGTAGCAATCATCACACGCGGAGATTTGCATTCCCTCGCATAATGACCTCCTCCCTTACAACGACGACAAATAATATCACTTGTGTGCCCTGTTGATGCCATGGAAGAAGAAGAACGCTGTGCAGGCCCCGCAGGTGCGCTCTTGGCAGATAATGGTGGTTGTTCCTGTTTTCTTGTATCACGACTGTAGGAGGCACCTGATTGAGGTGCTGGTGCAGTTGAAGTAGAAGATGCACGCGGCGTCCATGAGGAAGGTCGGCCTGCAGAAAAGTTAGTTCGCGCCAATGCTTGTCGATCCTGCACTTCACGTTCAGCTTTACAAGCAAGATGGAATAAACGAGTGATATTAGTATACTCCTTATAGTCTAGAATGGTCTGAATCTCTCTATTTAATCCACCCAGAAAACATGCAAGCATAGCTTCATTCTCCTCAACAATACCACATCGAATCATGCCAGTTTGTAATTCCTGATAATATTCTTCTACATAATTTTTTCCTTGTCTTAAACGCTGCAATTTTTGAAGCAATTCACGTTGATAATATGGTGGAACCCAACGCGTACGCATAGCAGTTTTCAAAGCAGCCCAAGTAGTTGGAATAGGATATAATCTACAATGTTCAGACCACCATACACATGCAAAACTAGTGAAAGCACAAACAGCAGCAGCAACTCGTCTCTCCTCAGGATATTGTAAACATGTAAATCGTTGTTCAGTTTCTAACTCCCAAGTAAGATATATATCAGGAACATATCTACCCTCAAATGGTGGAATATTCAATTTCAGTTTAGGAATATGGACATCATCTCGTACCTGAGGTGGTGGTGCAGGCCTACCATTACGAATATATACCTGAGGTCGACCTGCTGGTGGTGGTGCTGGTGGCTGCTCGTAGATCTGATTTTGATCAACCTCATCCTCATAATCGCCCGCATACTCATCATCCTCCTGGGTACCAGCAGGAGCAGTAGTAGGAGCCAAAGAAACACCAACAGCAGTAACAGCGGCACCAGAATTTTGTCCTAGCACAATAGGAACACGCTGTGCTTCGTCCATACTGATTCGGAAAGGGGCGTAGTTCTTGTTGTTGCAGAGGTGCGACAGGTGCAGCCGGTGGTGGAAGACGCGCAAGCAGTTCATTAAATCTGTTATCGAGCTTTGTTTCGAACGTCTTCTCAAGGCCAGTGATCTTCTCCATGGCCTCTTCAAAATTGTTCAGCACATCTTGTACCTGCTCAGTCATCATTTGCTGAAACTTATCATGAAGCTCCTTGTTCGATAAGTTCTCCCAGTCAATCTCGTCGGCTTGTGATCCTGGCATGGTTAGCAGCAATAGAAACACACAAGAATATGATCCTACAGACTACTAAGAAGTGGTGGTGGTGTATCACAAATCCGTCAAGCAAATCTCAAATTCTTACCAGTTCTTACCTAGCAGCAGGCGGTGATCGGCAACCGTTGTAGTCAAAAACTCTCAAAGCTTGGATAGAGCGATTACCAGGGAGAGTCAAACACACGACGTAGATGTATGTGGAGCTGGGAAGGCTTATAGTATGGTAGCAAAAAGGGTCAGCAATAATCAATTCAGAGATGCAAAGTTGAATAAACGCTCAACGACGGTACTGTGCTGGTCCTAGGCTAGACTGTGCTAGAGACGCGAGCCTAGAACACCAACAAAATCACGGCGCGGCACGTAAACAAGGGAAAAGCACACTCTGAATTTTTTTTTTCGCTCTTTTTTTTTGCGCTCTTTTTTTTTGCGCTGCTTTTTTTTGCGAAAAATCACTATAATGGCGAGTGTCTCAAAACTCTTCCTAGGTCAAACTGACAGGATGGGCACGAATTTTTTTTTCGATTTTTTTTTCGACTGCCCGGACCCAAAAACTGGAAACAGGTCAAAAAAAACTTCCTATAATGGCACCTGTCTCAAAACACTCAGAAACACCTAAAAATAGGATAGCCAGAAATTTTTTCGAAAAATGCGTTTTCGAAAAATTTTGGGCCTAAACGGAGCGTGGCTACCCGACAAGGAAACACGAATCGGAATCTATATGGATCTCGAAAACAAACCTAATATGCAAGGAACTCGGATTGGTGGTGGATATATGGTGGTGGTATATGGCAGCGGTGGTGGTAGCGGTGGTAGTATATGGATATGGATATGACTCGGTGGTGGTATATGAATCGGTGGTGGTATATGGATACGGATTCGGAGCGGTGGCGGATAAGCGGTGGTGGTAGATGGCAGGGGCGATGATGATGGTGCGGCGGCGGCGTGACAACTTATGACCAGAACTCGAAACTCTAAAAGACTAGACTCTAAGACCAGCAACTAGACGCGACGATGCAACCGCAAATTCAATAAAGCAAAACCCTAAAAAGATTATGCAAAGGCTCAGATTGGTTCGGATATGATGAACTAACCCTAATTTTTTTTGTGGCTTTTTCGTGGACTGTAGGTATGAAGAACAGACTCGATCTAAACTACGAAAAACTGTAAAATCTCACCGAGCAACCTGGAAATCTGATACCACTTGATAGAGGCAAAGGTGTCCCGTCTTTCGATGAGATGATGGATATCGCTTTGGTGGAAGTCGACTTTGACGATCCGACTACGAACGTGCGAGGACGTCGCGCCTTAGCAATCGCTAAACCAACTCCGAGAGGTTATTGACCACGCCGGAGCACGATCAACCTGACCACGAGGGTCTGTTTCCTGCGAGCAAACGAAGAACAAGCAAGAAACTAAGATTATAATCTGGATATTATGAATATAAGATGAAAGCTTTATTGATCAAGGTGGGGTTCTGTGACGCCTTTGTCTGGTCGTTGAACACAAACGAAGTACGCGAAGTTGCAGCTATGGCGAACTTTTAATCTAAACAAAACCCCCAAAGTCTAAACGATGCCCTAAGGGCTGTATATATGGAGGAAGAGGGGGGAATTTCGTGGCCCTTGGTGGAGGGGTCCGAAATCAACCCTATCTCTTGTTTCCCCACACATACGGACTCTAAAAATAGCCTATACTTATGTATTTCGAAATTACATGGGCCTGGCCCAATAATAAGGTGACACAGCACCTAAAATAGACTCGGGACGAAATGTATGAAGTGGCATCTTGTATATTTCGTCCAAGGCTTCATGCACCCATTATGGTGGCTTCAAAGTCCTGAAATCATCACTTGTAACTCCGTTCTTGTTCCCCTTGCGCATGCCATCATCTCCATGCTTGTTCTTGCTCCAATGTTCATCCTTCTCCAAGCTAGGCCCTTCATTTGTAAGCAAAACAAATGTATCCAATTTAGGCAGCATCATATTCTCATGAACATTAGAATCATTACCAAGAAACGAAAGTACCTGGTAATTTAGTTGGCGTGCACGAGCTCTAGTAATTGGTCCAGTATGTATAGCAGCAGGGGCTGTGGGTGTAACAATTGTATTGATGTCCTCATCAATTGTGCTCATACATGTCATGCTCGATGGACATATCATACTCACCACAAGTTTGCACTCCATGCATGGATTGACTCACATTATGATTGCCTTGTTGCATCTTGTATTCCCATGTCATCCATGATATATGAGCTTGTTCACTTCCTTAGCAAATTTGTTGTGATCTTCCTTGATGGCATATTCATACATCATGATCATATTGCCCATCATCAATTGCATGATAACATACACATGTTGAGCATCCATTGCCATATTCATGCTATTGACAAACCATCTCACTATGACATCATTTTGCACCGAGGTTACATTGATCATATTTACAACACATTTGTGTGCACAATGATTGCATTTCCTCCCATGAATGCTTTGCATCTCATTCTAGATCATCTTGATAAACTTCATGCGCTTTGTCACGACCT
The DNA here is from genome assembly GCF_018294505.1 of Triticum aestivum. NCBI lineage: Eukaryota > Viridiplantae > Streptophyta > Magnoliopsida > Poales > Poaceae > Triticum > Triticum aestivum. The sequence goes on along the minus strand of NC_057804.1, from coordinate 318,529,835 downwards.
ATCTTGCCGCACGGACTCATTCTTGCATGACGGACACTTTGATGCGGAGCATCCTACAGTCATCACCATGTCAAGAGTCCGTTTCGCAAGTGACACGTGCGACCTCTACTTCACATACACAAAGGTGAATCTGCTTTACACGTGCTCACTTGACCCCTTTGAGGATGGTATACTACTTGACCCTCCACTCATGTGCATGCATAGGTATTGCCGGAGCTTCACGGACGAGGAGGAGGAGTGCAAGCGCCAAGGATCACCTACACCATCTGAGGGAGTCCCGGACTAGGGGGTGTCCGGATAGTCGAACTACCATCATCGGCCGGACTCCAAGACTATGAAGATACAAGATTGAAGACTTTGTCCCGTGTCCGGATGGGACTTTCCTTGGCGTGGAAGGCAAGCTTGGCGATACAGATATGTAGATCTCCTACCATTGTAACCGACTTTGTGTAACCCTAGCCCTCTCCGGTGTCTATATAAACCGGATGGCTTTAGTCCATAGGACGAACAACAATCATACCATAGGCTAGCTTCTAGGGTTTAGCCTCCTTGATCTCGTGGTAGATCTACTCTTGTAACCCACATCATCAATATTAATCAAGCAGGACGTAGGGTTTTACCTCCATCAAGAGGGCCCGAACCTGGGTAAAAACATCGTGTCCCTCGTCTCCTATTACCATCAGCCTAGACGCACAGTTCGGGACCCCCTACCCGAGATCCGCCGGTTTTGACACCGACATTGGTGCTTTCATTGAGAGTTCCTCTGTGTCGTCACCGATAGGCTCGATGGCTTCTTCAATCATCAACTACGATGCAGTCCAGGGTGAGACCTTCCTCCCCGGACAGATCTTCGTATTCGGCGGCTTCGCACTGTGGGCCAATTTGCTTGGCCAGCTGGAGCAGATCGAAGGCTACGCCCCTGGCCGTCAGGTCAGATTTGGAAGTTTGAACTTCACGGCTGACATCCGCGGGGACTTGATCCTTGACGGATTCGAGCCACAGCCGAGCGTGCCGTACTGTCATGATGGGCATGATTTAGCTCTGCAGCCGGACAGTACCCTGGAGGCCGCACTCGAACCCGCTCCAATCTTCGACTCGGAGCCGGCTGCGCAGACCAAGGTTGGATGGCTAGACACCACCTCGGGGGCTGCAACCTCGACGGCGATAGAGCCGAACACCGATCTTGTCCCCCATGAAGCTCGTGACTCCGAGGTGCCGGACTCCTTGCCGGACTCCGGACCTCCCGTGCCCCCTCCAGTCGAATCCGATTGGGCGCCGATCATGGAGTTCACCGCGGCGGACATCTTTCAACACTCACCTTTTGGCGACATCTTGAGTTTGCTCAGGAGAGGCCTGGCCGGACTGTGGCCAGGACAGTTGGGATGCGGACGACGAAGAAATTCAGAGCCCACCCACCCCCCACTTGGTAGCCACTGTCGACGACCTAACCGACATGCTAGATTACGACTCTGAGGACATCGACAGTATGGATGACGATGCCGGAGACGACCAAGAACCAGCGCCCACCGGGCACTGGAAAGCCACCTCTTCATACGACATATACATGTGATAGAGGCGAGGGTGTCCCGATCTTTCGATGAGATGATAACTATCGATTTGGTGAAGACGACTTTGACGATCCGACTACAAACGTGCACGACGTTGCGCCTTAGCAATCGCTAAACCAATCTCCTGAGGTTACTGACGATGCCGGAAGCACGGTCAGCCTGACCACGAAGGTCTATTCCTGCAAGCAATCGAAGAACGAGCAAGAATATGATAAAGCAATCTGAATATTGCAAATATATATGAGGTATTGATAATGGTGGGGATCCGTAAGCGGTCTTGGTCTGATCGTTGGACACAAACGAAGTACACGAAGTTGCAATGGCTAACTTTTAACTAAACAAATCCCAAGGAAAAGCTACTAGATGGATCTACTTATATAGGAGCAAGGGGTGATGGCCAAGGAGGTGGGAGGACGTCCCAAGGCAGCCTAAAACTAAATCTAGGTCGTACAAGGCCAATGGGCCCAAGTGGAGGTGATGTAACACCTTTGGACTTGTAGTTTGACTCGGATTCTGCTACAACATCAGATTGTTTCGTCCACAACTCAACGCTCCGGACGAATTTGAAGGTGATTCCAGTTGGGTTGGAAAGTGCACGAAATCTAGTTTCCAACAAAAAAAGAATCACCCAATTCGGAGTCTGTATGAAAAACTTGTGTGCGTTTTGAGTCAGGTGTGTCTGTGCAGTCCGAATCTGAATCCAGAACATGAGAGACTTGGACTCTATCTTCTCTTGGGCCAAAAGTGACGTGAGAGAACTTTTTGGATAGCAAATAAGCATCTCTTTCTTCCTTATCTTCATATGTGGATTGTACAAATGTCCCATACACCTGCAATTAGACAAAACACAAAAGTTTGTGAAGTATTTTTGTTCTGGATAACATAAATAGATTATTGAATAGTTTGCACTAGAAATCACCTGACAAATATGCATATATGCAATATTTTTGGTCATATCCAAGGTAGTCATGTCCTCATCATCCTCCCCTTCTTGAAAATAAAGCCGTCCTCGGCGTTGCTTAATCTGAAATGTGGCTAACAAAAGAGACAAGGTGTACATGTTGTATATGTATATGTCATCCATTTTTACTTCCCTTGATTTTTGCATATATGACACATGAATAGATGAGTAACTTGCATAGTTCATAAAATCTAAAGCCAAAAAATTAGCACAAGAAGTAGAAGGCATGAAAATATTGCAACTCAGTTTGCACATATAAGTGAAGCTCTTATTCATTTCAAAAGATTGACAATGTTCATCATTAAACCATCCCAACATTGGTGAATAAACCTTACTTGCATCAAATTTACATGCTACAACATGCTTAAATAAGCAAACATGCAATAAGTCATTCAACACAGAATCATCACCAAGATTACACGTCATATCAAAATGATTAAACATTGGTTCTTTTGCATCAATAGTTAATTCAATGGGTGCACTCAAAATTGTTGGTATTTCAGTTGTTTGATCACATGGCAAAGTCAAATTATCAACGTAGTCCTCTAAAATAGGTGGTGTGATCAAAGTAGTGGGTAGCTCATCAGATGGTGCATTCAAATTGACAAGGCATTCATCATTCTCATGTAGAGATGGAAGATCAGTACCTTTGTCATTACCTCTTATGATCAACTCAGATGATGTAGCCACTCTCGGGGGCGATGTGTCACATGGTGGAGGTGATGTAGTCCTGACAACAACGGATGTGGTTGTCATAGTATGCCTAGTAGTTGAAGGAACAATCATATCAACTCTTGGAATGTGCACCGTGCGCTTGTTCTCCTCGTGGCCAACACGTCGTTTTATTTCCTGTTGAGCTTTGCAAGCAAGATGAAACAAATGGTCCATAGGATAACACTCTTCATGAATTAATATCTCTTGAATATCACGGTTTAATCCTCCCCAAAATCTATCCATAAAATCATCTTCACTTTCTTCTAAAGAGGAATGCAACAAGGTAGTTTGTAAATCATCATAATATTTTGTTACAGTTTGACTACCTTGTTTTAAGTATTGCAATTTCTTAATCATGTCACGAGTATAATAAGCAGGGACGAAAGTATGTCGCATGGCAAGTTTCAAATCATCCCAAGTAATAGGTATATAATCAGGGTGTAACCGACAATATTCACTCCACCAAACCAAAGCATAACCAGTGAAAGAACCAACCGCAACCTTAACCTTTTTATGTTCATCGAAATTATGGGAAGCAAATATATTTTTTATGTCGAACTCCCATTCAATATATAAAGCAGGTTTAAAACGGCCATTAAATGGTGGTATAGATACATTAACCTGATCATGTGCATTTGGATGTTTGTGCACCTCTCGTGACGGTTGTGGTATTTGCAAAGGTGGTGGCACGTCTCCCGCGATCGACAAAGCCCATGAATTGACTCTGGATCCTGTCATGATTAGTAGAACAAGAAACAAAACCCAAAAATAATGTTCCTATAACTACTAGGATGTGGTGCTAAAACGCTCACAGTAAAGCAAATATCAATGTCTTACAAGTTCTTACCATGCAGCAGGCGGTGATCAGCAACCAACGGTGTCAAGTAACTCCGAATATTAAGTAAAGCGATTGCCAGGGGAGCGTACGTATACACGGTGTAGAAATATGTGGAGCTGGGTTGGCTATATATGGTAGCAAAAGATTAGCAATAATCAATTCAAAGATGCAATGTTGAATAAACGCTCAACGACGGTACTGTGCTGGTCCTAGGCTAGACCGGACTAGAGGCGCGAGCCTAGAACACTAATGAGGTCACGGCGTAGCACAACTAGCATCAATGAAGGATACTAAGTAGCTCTTGACAGCAAGATATAAGTGAAGATCACAACAGCAGTGAAGATAATGAGGTGAAACAACAGCCAAGCAGGATATATCAACAACTTTGTCTCCAACTTTCCTCTGAAAAAGTTTGTGCCGATTTTTTTGTTTTTTTTTCTTCTCTCTTTTTTTTCCTCACACTTTTTTTTCTTTCTCTCCTTTTTTTTTCTCTGACTTTTTTTCCTTTTTTTCTCTCGTTTTTTTCTCTCTTTTTTTCTCCCTCTTTCCAAAACAAACTAGATAAGATGCAGATTGGATCAAGTGAAGATGTGAACGATCTCAACTATTATTATGACAATGAATGGTGGGTAGCACGTGGTGGAAATTGATGGATGGGTGGTGGACAGCGGAAGAGATAATGATGCAGCGGTGGCGTGACTAATGTGAACAGAACTCGAAACTCTAAACGAACTAGACACTAAGACCAGCAACTCGACACGGTGATGCAATCGATAATTCAACTATGCAATCAATGAAAAGAAAATTGCAAAGGCTCAGACTGGCTTGGACCAAGGATGAATAGATCTAACTCTTTTTTGTGGCTTTTTCTTGGACAATAGGTAAGAAAGTAAATCTAATCTAGGAAAACTGGAAATTCTCACCGAGCAACCTGAAAACTGATACCACTTGATAGAGGCGAGGGTGTCCCGATCTTTCGATGAGATGATAACTATCGATTTGGTGGAGACGACTTTGACGATCCGACTACAAACGTGCACGACGTTGCGCCTTAGCAATCGCTAAACCAATCTCCTGAGGTTACTGACGATGCCGGAACCACGGTCAGCCTGACCACGAAGGTCTATTCCTGCAAGCAATCGAAGAACGAGCAAGAATATGATAAAGCAATCTGAGGTATTGATAATGGTGGGGATCCGTAAGCGGTCTTGGTCTGGTCGTTGGACACAAACGAAGTACACGAAGTTGCAATGGCTAACTTTTAACTAAACAAATCCCAAGGAAAAGCTACTAGATGGATCTACTTATATAGGAGCAAGGGGTGGCGGCCAAGGAGGTGGGAGGACGTCCCAAGGCAGCCTAAAACTAAATCTAGGTCGTACAAGGCCAATGGGCCCAAGTGGAGGTGATGTAACACCTTTGGACTTGTAGTTTGACTCGGATTCTGCTACAGCATCAGATTGTTTCGTCCACAACTCAACGCTCCGGACGAATTTGAAGGTGATACCAATTGGGTTGGAAAGTGCACGAAATCTAGTTTCCAACAAAAAAAGAATCACCCAATTCGGAGTCTGTATGAAAAACTTGTGTGCGTTTTGAGTCAGGTGTGTCTGTGCAGTCCGAATCTGAATCCAGAACGTGAGAGACTTGGACTCTATCTTCTCTTGGGCCAAAAGTGACGTGAGAGAACTTTTTGGATAGCAAATAAGCATCTCTTTCTTCCTTATCTTCATATGTGGATTGTACAAATGTCCCATACACTTGCAATTAGACAAAACACAAAAGTTTGTGAAGTATTTTTGTTCTGGATAACATAAATAGATTATTGAATAGTTTGCACTAGAAATCACCTGACAAATATGCATATATGCAATATTTTTGGTCATATCCAAGGTAGTCATGTCCTCGTCAACATGGTGGATATCCCAAAGGATGGGAACGGCGAAGGAATAGCGGAGGATGACCCCTCCAAGAAACAGCCCAAGCGCCGGCGTCAGCGGCGCCGCTCTAAATCCCGCCATAGCAAGAATGAGGATTCTGGCACCGGAGACAATAATACACCGGATAGCGCCGAAGACAACCCACTCCAGCAAGATCCAGCACAGGAGGAGGGAGACGCCAGCCCTCATGAGAGGGCGGCCGAAGAAGAGGTAGAGGACTATATGCCTCCCTGCGGAGACGAGGCAAGCCTCGACGACGACGAATTCGTCGTGCCTGAGGATCCCGTCGAACAGGAGCGTTTCAAACGCAGGCTTATGGCCACGGCAAACAGCCTCAAGAAAAAGCAGCAGCAGCTTAGAGCTGATCAAGATCTGCTAGCCGACAGATGGACCGAAGTCCTCGTGACCGAAGAGCATGAACTCGAACGCCCCTCCAAAAGCTACCCCAAACGTAAGCTGCTCTCCCGATTAGAGGTGGAGGCATATGATCTCGCTTCACCAGGAGACAATACGGCTGATCGACCACCCCGTGGTCGCGACAGAGAGGCCTCAAGGCCCTTCACTAGACCCGTACCCCGGCATCGCTCGAAAAGCACAAGGCCACAGGGGAACACTCCGGTCCTGCGAGACATATTGGAGGATAAGGCAAGACAATCAAGATCGATCTATGGATCACGTGGGTGCCCCACGATACGTGACGATCACCGTCACCCCGGACACAGTAAGTCCGGCCGGGCCGAACACAACAGACAAAGCTCTTTTGAGCTCCGTCGCGATATCGCCCAGTACAGAGGCGCCGCACACCCACTGTGCTTCACAGATGAGGTAATGGATCATCAAATCCCAGAAGGGTTTAAACCCGTCAATATTGAATCTTATGATGGCACAACAGACCCCGCGGTCTGGATCGAGGACTATCTCCTCCACATCCACATGGCCCGCGGAGACGATCTCCACGCCATCAAATATCTCCCACTCAAACTTAAAGGACCAGCCTGGCACTGGCTTAACAGCTTGCCAGCAGAGTCAATCGGGAGTTGGGAGGACCTGGAAGCCGCATTCCTCGATAACTTCCAAGGCACGTACGTGCGACCACCAGATGCAGATGACCTAAGCCACATAATTTAGCAGCCAGACGAATCGGCCAGACAATTCTGGGCATGGTTCTTAACCAAGAAAAACCAAATCGTCGACTGTCCGGATGCCGAGGCCCTCGCGGCCTTCAAGCATAACATCCGCGACGAGTGGCTTGCCCGGCACCTGGGACAGGAAAAGCCGAAATCCATGGCAGCCCTTACATCACTCATGACCCGCTTCTGTGCGGGTGAGGGCAGCTGGCTAGCCGCAGCAACAACCTCAACAAAAATTCTGGCAGTCCGGATATCAAGGACCATAGTGGCAGGTCGCGTCGCAACAAAAACAAACGCCGCATTAACGGTGATAACAGTGAGGATACGGCAGTCAATGCCGGATTCAGAGGCTCTAAACCCGGTCAACGGAAAAAGCCATTTAAAAGAACAACTCAGGGTCCATCCAATTTGGACCTAATTCTAGACCGCTTGTGCCAGATACATGGCACCCCTGAAAAGCCAGCTAACCACACCAATAGGGACTGTTGGGTGTTCAAGCAGGCACGCAAGTTAATTGCCGAAAACAGCGACAAGGGGCTACATAGCGACGACGAGGAAGAGACCCGACCGCCGAACAATAGAGGACAGAAGGGTTTCCCCCCACAGGTGCGGACGGTGAACATGATATATGCCACGCACATACCCAAAAGGGAGCGGAAGCGTGCAGTCAGGGATGTATACGCGATGGAGCTAGTTGCCCCAAGTTCAATCCATGGTCCTCTTGCCCGATCACCTTTGACCGAAGGGACCACCCCTCCAGCATTCGCCATGGCGAGTTCGCCGCATTGGTTCTAGACCCAATCGTCGATGGATTTCATCTCACCAGAGTCCTGATGGATGGCGGCAGCAGCCTAAACCTGCTTTATCAGGACACGGTGCGCAAAATGGGCATAGACCCCTCAAGGATTAAACCTACCAAGACGACCTTTAAAGGCGTCATACCAGGTGTAGAAGCCAATTGTACAGGCTCAGTTACACTGGAAGTGGTCTTCGGATCCCCGGATAACTTCCGAAGCGAGGAGTTAATCTTCGACATAGTCCCATTCCGCAGCGGCTATCATGCCTTGCTCGGACGTACCGCGTTCGCAAAGTTCAACGCGATGCCGCACTACGCATACCTCAAGCTCAAGATGCCAGGCCCTAGAGGAGTCATCACGGTCAACGGAAACACTGAACGCTCCCTCCGAACAGAGGAACATACAGCGGCTCTCGCGGCAGAAGTACAAAGCAGCCTTTTAAGGCAATTCTCGAGTCCGGCTGCCAAGCGGCCGGACACAGCTAAGCGTGCCCGGAGTAACCTACAACACGACCACCTGGCACGTTCCGAGCACGCGTAGCAGTGCGGCCCCAACCCCAGCCCCTGTAAAACATTAAGACAGACCCTTCGCGTACTCCATTACGCCCTGAAGATACCATGGGCATGGGGCAAGGGGCTCGACCACGATAAGCCCAGACTGCGACTCAACCGCACCAGGGGCTCTTAAGTGTGTCGTTTCTTTTCCTTTTCCTTTTATTTTTTACCTACAGGACTCCGTTCGTCAGAGGCCCTGTCCGGCAGCAGACATGCCGAACCCATGATGCAACAGCCAGGGAAGGAGAAAGGCTACAACGAAAATCCAGGTGGTCTCCATCTTGAGCATTAAATCTGTTTTATGCATTATTCCGTAGCCTACCCCTGGAGGGGGACATGTTAAACAATCCCATCCCTTGCTCACCGCACCACTTGTATCGTCCTGCACTTACAACAGTTTTTATTTGAATAAAGCAATGCAGCACATTTTTGCTTCTAATTGCATTTCTTTCTTACACATATGTTCATCTATGACATGTTGCATCCGTACGTTTTGGTACGGCTAAATACACCAGGGGCTTATGTTTCCCGCGTTATGGTGTGATAAGTCCGAACACTTTCACAAGTGCGGCACCCCGAACTTATAGCATTATATGCATCGGCTCCGAATCATGTTCTTGGGTCAATAGTTGGGTTTGCCCGGCTCCCATGTTTTGGTACCTTACGTTCCGTTTTATCGGCTAAGGTAGCACTGGGAGAACCACTGGATTGCGTCCCAGTTGAGCTGGGTTAACGCCTCAGTGGAGAAAGCTAAAACTGACCGTCATGATGAGGCGAGAGCTAGTCTCTGTTCGAGAGGTTCTTTGCGAGTCCCTAAAGACTTATGCCGCTTCGAGCGAGGAGCCGGATTCTGTCCGGCCCAGGCGTGGATAGCGCCCCAAATTCGGCCTTCCGAAAACTAGGGGCTTCGCTGAAATTTAAAATTATAGAATTCTATGGCTAAGTGAGAGTGTTCAAGCATTATAAGTCCGGTTGCCTTGTTCGTTGTGTTGAGCGCCTCCCTAGATGGACCCAAAAATGAGAACAAGAGCGCTCGAGTTTATCCCGAACACCCCAGCACTCGTGGCATGGGGGCTGAAGCCGACGACTTGCCATCTCTCAGATTTGATAAACAGCCGCACAGAAGGTAATATTTTAAATTAACAAGCGTTTCTTAGCGCATATGAACCAAGTTTTCAGTGCACAGGATAACAAAATGCGAGTCTACTCAAATATTACATCTTTGGAGCACTCACCCACAATAGTGCGGGCGCCCTTCAGCACACTCTTTGATGAGGACATCAATACAATTGTTACACCCACAACCCCTGCTGCTATACATACTGGACCAATTACTAGAGCTCGTGCACGCCAACTAAATTACCAGGTACTTTCGTTTCTTGGTAATATTTCTAATGTTCATGAGAATATGATGCTGCCTAAATTGGATACATTTGTTTTGCTTACAAATGAAGGGCCTAGCTTGGAGAAGGATGAACATTGGAGCAAGAACAAGCATGGAGATGATGGCATGCGCAAGGGGAACAATAACGGAGTTACAAGTGATGATTTCAGGACTTTGAAGCCACCATAATGGGTGCATGAAGCCTTGGACGAAATATACAAGATGCCACTTCATAAATTTCGTCCCGAGGCTATTTTAGGTGCTGCGTCACCTTATTATTGGGCCAGGCCCATGTAATTTCGAAATACATAAGTATAGGCTATTTTTAGAGTCCGTATGTGTGGGGAAACAAGAGATAGGGTTGATTTCGGACCCCTCCACCAAGGGCCACGAAATTCCCCCCTCTTCCTCCATATATACAGCCCTTAGGGCATCGTTTAGACTTTGGGGTTTGTTTAGATTAAAAGTTCGCCATAGCTGCAACTTCGCGTACTTCGTTTGTGTTCAACGACCAGACAAAGGCGTCACAGAACCCCACCTTGATCAATAAAGCTTTCATCTTATATTCGCAATATCCAGATTGCAATCTTAGTTTCTTGCTTGTTCTTCGTTTGCTCGCAGGAAACAGACCCTCGTGGTCAGGTTGATCGTGCTCCGGTGTGGTCAATAACCTCTCGGAGTTGGTTTAGCGATTGCTAAGGCGCGACGTCCTCGCACGTTCGTAGTCGGATCGTCAAAGTCGACTTCCACCAAAGCGATATCCATCATCTCATCGAAAGACGGGACACCTTTGCCTCTATCAAGTGGTATCAGATTTCCAGGTTGCTCGGTGAGATTTTACAGTTTTTCGTAGTTTAGATCGAGTCTGTTCTTCAAACCTACAGTCCACGAAAAAGCCACAAAAAAAATTAGGGTTAGTTCATCATATCCGAACCAATCTGAGCCTTTGCATAATCTTTTTAGGGTTTTGCTTTGTTGAATTTGCGGTTGCATCATCGTGTCTAGTTGCTGGTGATGAGGACATCAATACAATTGTTACACCCACAGCCCCTGCTGCTATACATACTGGACCAATTACTAGAGCTCGTGCACGCCAACTAAATTACCAGGTACTTTCGTTTCTTGGTAATGATTCTAATGTTCATGAGAATATGATGCTGCCTAAATTGGATACATTTGTTTTGCTTACAAATGAAGGGCCTAGCTTGGAGAAGGATGAACATTGGAGCAAGAACAAGCCTGGAGATGATGGCATGCGCAAGGGAAACAAGAACGGAGTTACAAGTGATGATTTCAGGACTTTGAAGCCACCATAATGGGTGCATGAAGCCTTGGACGAAATATACAACATGCCACTTCATAAATTTCGTCCCGAGGCTATTTTAGGTGCTGCGTCACCTTATTATTGGGCCAGGCCCATGTAATTTCGAAATACATAAGTATAGGCTATTTTTAGAGTCCGTATGTGTGGGGAAACAAGAGATAGGGTTGATTTCGGACCCCTCCATCAAGGGCCACGAAATTCCCCCCTCTTCCTCCATATATACAGCCCTTAGGGCATCGTTTAGACTTTGGGTTTTGTTTAGATTAAAAGTTCGCCATAGCTGCAACTTCGCGTACTTCGTTTGTGTTCAACGACCAGACAAAGGCGTCACAGAACCCCACCTTGATCAATAAAGCTTTCATCTTATATTCGCAATATCCAGATTGCAATCTTAGTTTCTTGCTTGTTCTTCGTTTGCTCGCAGGAAACAGACACTCGTGGTCAGGTTGATCGTGCTCCGGCGTGGTCAATAACCTGTCGGAGTTGGTTTAGCGATTGCTAAGGCGCGACGTCCTCGCACGTTCGTAGTCGGATCGTCAAAGTCGACTTCCACCAAAGCGATATCCATCATCTCATCGAAAGACGGGACACCTTTGCCTCTATCAAGTGGTATCAGTTTTCCAGGTTGCTCGGTGAGATTTTACAGTTTTTCGTAGTTTAGATCGAGTCTGTTCTTCATACCTACAGTCCACGAAAAAGCCACAAAAAAAATTAGGGTTAGTTCATCATATCCGAACCAATCTGAGCCTTTGCATAATCTTTTTAGGGTTTTGCTTTGTTGAATTTGCGGTTGCATCGTCGTGTCTAGTTGCTGGTCTTAGAGTCTAGTCTTTTAGAGTTTCGAGTTCTAGTCATAAGTTGTCACGCCGCCGCCGCACCATCATCATCGCCCCTGCCATCTACCACCACCGCTTATCCGCCACCGCTCCGAATCCGTATCCATATACCACCACCGATTCATATACCACCACCGATTCATATCCATATCCATATACTACCACCGCTACCACCACCGCTGCCATATACCACCACCATATATCCACCACCAATCCGAGTTCCTTGCATATTAGGTTTGTTTTCGAGATCCATCTAGATTCCGATTCGTGTTTCCTTGCCGGAGTAGGTTTCGGAAAGAAAAAAAAAAGAGTCGGGAAGCCACGCTCCGTTTAGGCCCAAAATTTTTCGAAAACGCATTTTTCGAAAAAAATTCTGGCTATCCTATTTTTAGGTGTTTTTGAGTGTTTTGAGACAGGTGCCATTATAGGAAGTTTTTTTTGACCTGTTTCCAGTTTTTGGGTCCGGGTAGTCGAAAAAAAAAAATTGGTCGAAAAAAAAAATTTCGTGCCCATCCTGTCAGTTTGACCTAGGAAGAGTTATGAGACACTCGCCATAATAGTGATTTTTCGCAAAAAAAAGCAGCGCAAAAAAAAAAGAGCGCAAAAAAAAGAGCGAATTTTTTTTTTCAGAGTGTGCTTTTCCCTTGTTTACGTGCCGCGCCGTGATTTTGTTGGTGTTCTAGGCTCGCGTCTCTAGCACAGTCTAGCCTAGGACCAGCACAGTATCGTCGTTGAGCGTTTATTCAACTTTGCATCTCTGAATTGATTATTGCTGACCCTTTTTGCTACCATACTATAAGCCTTCCCAGCTCCACATACATCTACGTCATGTGTTTGACTCTCCCTGGTAATCGCTCTATCCAAGCTTTGAGAGTTTTTGACTACAACGGTTGCCGATCACCGCCTGCTGCTGGGTAAGAACTGGTAAGAATTTGAGATTTGCTTGACGGATTTGTGATACACCACCACCACTTCTTAGTAGTCTGTAGGATCATATTCTTGTGTGTTTCTATTGCTGCTAACCATGCCAGGATCACAAGCCGACGAGATTGACTGGGAGAACTTATCGAACAAGGAGCTTCATGATAAGTTTCAGCAAATGATGACTGAACAGGTACAAGATGTGCTGAACAATTTTGAAGAGGCCATGGAGAAGATCACTGGCCTTGAGAAGACGTTCGAAACAAAGCTCGATAACAGATTTAATGAACTGCTTGCGCGTCTTCCACCACCGGCTGTGATGAGGACATCAATACAATTGTTACACCCACAGCCCCTGCTGCTATACATACTGGACCAATTACTAGAGCTCGTGCACGCCAACTAAATTACCAGGTACTTTCGTTTCTTGGTAATGATTCTAATGTTCATGAGAATATGATGCTGCCTAAATTGGATACATTTGTTTTGCTTACAAATGAAGGGCCTAGCTTGGAGAAGGATGAACATTGGAGCAAGAACAAGCATGGAGATGATGGCATGCGCAAGGGAAACAAGAACGGAGTTACAAGTGATGATTTCAGGACTTTGAAGCCACCATAATGGGTGCATGAAGCCTTGGACGAAATATACAAGACGCCACTTCATAAATTTCGTCCCGAGGCTATTTTAGGTGCTGCGTCACCTTATTATTGGGCCAGGCCCATGTAATTTCGAAATACATAAGTATAGGCTATTTTTAGAGTCCGTATGTGTGGGGAAACAAGAGATAGGGTTGATTTCGGACCCCTCCACCAAGGGCCACGAAATTCTCCCCCTCTTCCTCCATATATACAGCCCTTAGGGCATCGTTTAGACTTTGGGGTTTTGTTTAGATTAAAAGTTCGCCATAGCTGCAACTTCGCGTACTTCGTTTGTGTTCAACGACCAGACAAAGGCGTCACAGAACCCCACCTTGATCAATAAAGCTTTCATCTTATATTCGCAATATCCAGATTGCAATCTTAGTTTCTTGCTTGTTCTTCGTTTGCTCGCAGGAAACAGACCCTCGTGGTCAGGTTGATCGTGCTCCGGCGTGGTCAATAACCTCTCGGAGTTGGTTTAGCGATTGCTAAGGCGCGACGTCCTCGCACGTTCGTAGTCGGATCGTCAAAGTCGACTTCCACCAAAGCGAAATCCACCATCTCATCGAAAGACGGGACACCTCCGCCTCTATCAAGTGGTATCAGATTTCCAGGTTGCTCGGTGAGATTTTACAGTTTTTCGTAGTTTAGATCGAGTCTGTTCTTTATACCTATAGTCCACGAAAAAGCCAAAAAAAAATTAGGGTTAGTTCATCCCATCCGAACCAATCTGAGCCTTGCATAATCTTTTCCGTATTTGCTTTGTTGAATTTGCGGTTGCATCGTCGTGTTCAGTTGCTGGTCTTAGCGTCTAGTCTTTTAGAGTTTCGAGTTCTGTTCACAAGTTGTCACGCCGTCGCCGCACCATCATCATCGCCCCTGCCATCTACCACCACCGCTCCGAATCCGTATCCATATACCACCACCAATCCGTGTCCATATACCACCACCGATCCATATCCAAATACTACCACCGCTGCCATATACCACCACCATATATCCACCACCAATCCGAGTTCCGTGCTTATTAGGTTTGTTTTCGGGATCAATCTAGATTCCGATTCGTGTTTCCTTGCCGGAGTAGGTTTCGGAAAAAAAAAAAAAGAGTCGGGTAGCCGCGCTCCGTTTAGGCCCAAAATTTTTCGAAAACGCATTTTTCGAAAAAAAATTTGGCTATCCTATTTTTAGGTGTTTTTGAGTGTTTTGAGACAGGTGCCATTATAGGAAGTTTTTTTTGACCCGTTTCCAGTTTTTGGGTCCGGGCAGTCGAAAAAAAAAATTGGTCGAAAAAAAAAATTTCGTGCCC